>NW_007360322.1:1635261-1637712 GCF_000271585.1 Trametes versicolor FP-101664 SS1 | reverse complement strand
GAGTCTGAGGGTGCATGCAATATTCTGTGGGACACATCCAAGCAGATCTGGAAGAACAGCCTGTACAAGGGAGGGTCATACAAGGGTCAGAGTGTGACTGCCTGGATGGGTGCCATCTTCAATCAGAAGACTTCTCAGATGTGTCCCCAGTGTGAGCGCACACTCCATCAATGCATCAGATATGATGAGCCTCCAGCATTCATAGCACTGAATATTCACAACATCAAGGCAGACATTTGCACTGAAGTCACACTGCCTGATCATCCTGAGCGGTATAGGCTGTGTGGTCTGATCTACTTTGGAAAATTCCACTTCACATGCCGTGTTGTGGACAGGCATGGTGATGTGTGGTTCCATGATGGGATGAAGACTGTGACTGATCTTATGCCAGAGGGTAATGTACTGACCCTGGACTCCAGCCTGCTTCAGAAAGCAGGCAAGAGGTGTGTTAGTGTACTTGTATATACCAGAATGTAGAGTAGGATTACCTCAGCATTTATAATCAATGTAGTCCTTTGTAATTGCTATTAGAATGAGATATATATTAAATGTTTGACTTTGTAATCAAAGTAATCATTGTTGGCACATAATTTTCTTCAACATATGAAAGTATGACTTCAAATTTGCTCCAACTTTGTAATGATTATAATTATTTGTAATGAATATCCACATCCTCATCAATCGTACCTGCCGGACACGGCCCTCTTACCCAAGTGTATTAGATAGACGCGTACGGCGTGCGGTTATTCGGAACCCGTGCGCCTGGTGCGGGCAGCCTTTCTAACTGCCCCACCATCCTACGAGTACACCGAGCTTCAATAGAGCCCGGACTAGAGTACTTGCGGGAAAGGGGCAACAGATTGCGCCCCCCACACGTGAGTTTTACACTTTTTTACTCTTACCGTGATATTCGCCCGATTTGGGGCTCGACGTCTCCCACATCACTACTGAACTCTAACCTTAAACCGCCCGACATCGCTCAAACAAGCAACCATGGACCAGTCACAGAACCCCAACACCGAAGGGCGTCAGACGCGCCCTTCTGCCCCTTACCACAACCCTTTAGACCGTGCCACGTCAGGCGCGGTACCCTCTCGACCAACATCGAGAGTACGTGCCACCGTGGCTGGCCCGTCAACCGCGACGGTGCCTCCTCGCGACACATCGCGAGGCAGGACGACCGCCACCAGTGGTCGTCAAGGACACTCTCCTACCACCGAACCAGGCGCTAGCAATCCGCCTGGTGCACGTCCTGGCAGTCGGCAGTTGCCGTTTTCAATAAACAGTCCCACTCTCGGGGCTGTAGGCAACGACTGGCAGCAAATCCGCGACGCTCGTTCATCGCAAACTCAACCACCGGGGACTAATGGACCCCGGTCCCCTACACATGAACGACCGGGTTCAACTGGCCCAAGATCACCACCGCCCAGTCGCGTGGCTCACAGGAAGGCCGACTATCGAGGCCTCCCAGCCGCACCGCGCAAGCAGCGACGGGCACGTCCTTCAGACCTGAGGACATGCAGCGGCTACGTGACGCCATGCGCGATTCTCGGTGCAGGGAAAAGGAACTTCAGCGACAGGTTCGCGAAGCTGAAGAGGAGTCCAATCACAACATCAGCAATGCGTTGGTAGCACTGGGCCTCGACGATGTCTTTGAGGATGATGAAGACTACGAGGACCAGCACATGCTGCAGCTGAATACCCCGGCTACTGCAATAACAGGACCAGCCCAAATAGTGGCTGGTGACGACGACAGCGAAGAACCGCCGATGGAACAAACTACCATCAACACGCACTTCAGTGACCGGCACTCTGACCAGTCAGCTGAAGCGCAGCAAGTAGAAGCTGCGCTAGTCAGTCCGCAAGACCGGATTGATGTGGGTCCCATGTGTTCAAGGCTTGCACCTGTGAATCCATGCACAACAAAAGGACAGGCTCCATCATCTGCACCTTCATCTTCTTCGCTTGCATTTACAGCTGACGCCTCAGGATCTACATTGGACTCCATGCTCTTTGAGTAATTTACGATCACAGGCGGCTCATCCTCAGGATATGAATTGATGTTGTCATAAGATACAGTGACGGCCAAAAGTATCTCCCCACCCCCACCAAGTGTGTATTCTGGCTGATTTTGATTAAGAATCCCAAAGTGTAAAATATGTATACAATGTGCAGTATGCCCATAGTACAATGCAATAAATACCAGGGAGATTCATAGGCTCTTTCCCAAGATTTTGAGGCAAAAAGTGGGAGACCCCATCATAGGCATTATATTTTTGGCGCATGTTGGAGACATCCCAGGATTTTTTGAATGACCCAGAGGCCTTAGGGCCCTATATACAGTACCACATGATGGGTACATGTTATGGCAAGCATGCACTGGAATATTTGCAGCCATGCCTGTAAACTGAGAGGTACACGTGAAGCGAGTGCTGCCCATGTCCCAGCCGT
>NW_007360322.1:1629445-1634173 GCF_000271585.1 Trametes versicolor FP-101664 SS1 | reverse complement strand
TTATACTCCTTAGAGGTTGGTTGGTTAGGTTCCAAGGTACTAAGAATAGCTAACACTTTGCTCAATTCCTCACATCTAGGTGGCAGCACTGAGTATATCTTGGGCATGGGAAGTGAATGGCTGACCACATTAGCACATAGCTTGGACATGCCTGACATATGGACCTTGACAATGCAGTGGTTATGCTTTACACGTGCTATCAGCATTTTTTCAGTGAAACTCAGGTTTTGTAGCTGTGGTGGGACTTCTCCAATCCACAAACCATTTGCCAGACTGTCCGCAGGGGTGCGACCTTCCTTTAGTTCTGATAAGCATGACTGACAAATATCATCACAGCCAGGAAGAAGAACAGGACCAGGGATATCACAGACAGGATCACTTGCAGATTTTCGCTCCTTCACAGTGACCATGTTGTCTGACATCAGCAGATTCTGATCACTTGGGTGGAGAGGGCCATGACTGGCAGATCCGATTGATGAGGTGGAGGAAGGTGTGGCTTTCTGAAGGCTTCCAAGCCATACTACTGCAATGATGATGGCTGTTCTACCTTGTAGAATCAATTAACAAATATATCAGCAACATCATTGAATAGAGATTGAAAAACTGAATCTGGTGGTATATAATACTCGTGGGTGAGGCAATGATGCCATCAGGTCTGTGCCATTGAGCACTTATTGCTAATTGTGGCATTGATAGAATTTTGTGTGCACATATGGATTCTCCTCATCCATAGCTTTCTGGTGATATACATTTGATGACATATGGACCAGTAGGCACCAGATTATTGGTAAATTTGTGAAGGCAGCCCAACTGCAATACATTATGTGTACTGTTAGCTCATTTTGTACCATAACATGGGATCAATGTCTATCTTCAGAAAGCTACTTTCAATATGGATCTAATGGTGGTATGACTATGGTGTTGATCTGCCAAACAGTTCATTTGATGCATTGGTCCCACTATCTTCTGTGCTATGGAATGAAAGTGTGTTGGGATGTGATGGTAAGACCAGGCATATGACAGAATGAGCATGAACACTATATAGTTGCATACAATCTGCATTATCAGGACCTAGAAATCTATTTATGGCTTTGTACTCCAATTGATGCCTCCAAATGGCATCCTGTTAACCCACCAATAGCACCATTGTGTAGAGCTCAATTTTCTGAACTTGACAGTATATAACACTTCATATGTTGCTTAGGAATTCATTGATCTAGACCCACTTCAATCCCCCATTAGTGACATATTGTGACCAATTGTCACTTATAGGGGTCTATTTGGCCCGTAGTTCCCTCAGATGTGCTCACAACAATATACAAACAACCCCATTATATTCTCCTGATCCATAGCTTTCAGGTGATCCCACATTTGTTGGATTTGGTGAACATTGTGTGAGGTTGCCAAACATAGATGCTTGGAGCCAAACAGGTCACAGTAGAGTCACGTGACCGTGCCGCACGGCATATGCCTGTGTCGGATTTTCGACCCAGGCGTATGCCGGGCGGCAGGATTCAATCTCCGCTTCAATTTGACTAGTATCATTGATAAATGGGCTACAAAAGCATAGATGGGTGGATTCCTCTGCTATTCCTTTGGTAAATATATATGTGTTATACACCATCAGAACGCTATTTAAGAGCTCTACCTGATGGTGACACTTACAAGTTTTTATCTTATCTCTGTAGTGTTTAAAACTCAAGACCTCCTGCAAACCAGAAGACTAAAACAGGTGTTAAGCCCACAATTCTGCCAATTGTGATGCTATTGATATTGGCTCTTTTCCAATGTGTGTATTCTAATGTGTAGGATAATATTCCCATGCAAAGTCATAAATGTAGTGAATGCTTGGCTTTCACAGCAGATAATCAACAAGTTGCAATAGAGTTATACAAAAATACACAGAATTGTGTTTTATGAGGTACCCTGATTACCAATAAATGGTGATTTATGTACCATTGGAATCTGCTGGCTGAGCTCTATACAATGGAGATGTTTTTCAAGGGTTTTATGCATTATATAGTGCAGAAATGGCCAGACAATGTTAATGAAAGAAGGCTCTGTAAAGCCTGATCTGGTCCGCCAAATAAGCGCCCAAAGCGTGATTTGGTGAAGTCCGATGGGCGCTAGTAGATCGCGCTGGGCCAGCGCGATCTACTAGCGCCCATGGTACTTATAAAGAATTTTTGAAAAGCAGGCGCTTTTTGGCAGTATTTCCCTAGCTGTTTCACCAGTTCTCATCCATATGGCACAAATTATATATCATCAGAAAGCCCTTTACAAGCTCTACAACAGGGTGCTACCATGGTTTTGAAGCAGATTTAATTGGTCTGTTAATCAAGGAAATACTTGGATTTCAGTCTTTTCATGATGATATTTCCTTTACTACTTCACCAGATCTCATCCATGTAGCACATACTATACTATATATAAAAGCTCTTCACAAGCTGCACACCATGGTGCTATCTTGGTTTCCATCTGTTCCAAATTGCACTCTAAATCCAAGACATACTTCATTTTTACCATTTTTGCAAGCCAGAATGCATACAATAGTTTTCAGATCAATCACTTATGACACACAAAAACAGATATGACCCTCTATTTTAGTACATAATACCTCAACTGATAGCTGACTAGCCTCTCTTAGTGGCATGTGGCATCCAAATACTACTACCAGATCATGGCTCTAAAAGGAAACTAGGGGTATAGTACTTGAACTACACTATATCGTGTGTTAAGGGTCTGTTTTGATACAGTGCATAGCCTATAGGCAAAGTGTGCAGTGAGCAGCAGATGTGCTGTGCAACCTAGGGTTACACAAGCACCCAGGGAGAGGCTTTAGATGTGGTAAGAATTGTGATTAGAACAGATCTAAGGCTAACCCTAAGCTGTGCTATTGGAATCCAACCCTAACCCTGTGAACATTACAAAATTTTGTATGTGGCGCCTATCAGAAAGCTAATGATGGGTAAGTAATTTTTTCCCACAGGGTCGACTTTCCGACATGCAAGTTGGCAGGAAGGTCACCCCATAAGAAACGATTTCTTCGTTCCTCATCAATCGTAGTATACTGTCAGATTCGGAAAATTGAGCTCCACACAATGGTGCTATTGGTGGGTTAACAGGATGCCATTTGAAGGCATCAATTGGAGTACAAAGCGATAAATAGATTTCCAGGTTCTGATAATGCAGATTGTATGCACATCATATAGTGTTCATGCTCAGTCTGTCATATTTCTAGTCTTACCATCACATACTAATACACTTTCATTACATAGCACAAAAGATAGTTGGTACCAATGCATTAAATGAACTGGTTGGCAGGTTAACACTTGCATATTGCATATAATGGCATGGTTATACCACCATCAGATCCACATTGAAAGTAGCTTTCTGAAGATAGACAACAGTCCCATGTTATGGTACAAAATGGGCCAACAGTACACATATTGTATTGCAGTTGGGCTCCCTTCACAATAATCTGGTACCTACTGGTCCATATGTCATAAAATGTATATCATCAGAAAGCTATGGATCACAAGATTCTATCAATGCCACAATTAGCAATAAGTGCCCAAGGGCACAGACCTGATGGCACACCAACACGGAATCACATTGTTGTGCCACTAGCTTTGGCTTTGTTTGTTTTCAGCCACAGCTCAAAATAATATGCTTGTTAATAGGTGATTGTATTGTGGAACATACTACAATTATAAATCACCAGAAAGCTGTTGATGAGTAGAATGCAATGGGGGTGTTTGTATGATATTATGAGCACATCTGTGGGTGCTAGGCACCAAACAACCCACCATAAGTGACTCTGGGTCACAATTTGTCACCAATGGGGATCAGTGTGGGCCTAGGTCAGTGTTTTCCCAGGCCTAATATGAAGTGTTATATACTGTCAGGTTCAGAAAATTGAGCTCTACACAATGGTGTCGTTTTTAGGTCAATGGAATGCCATTTGAAGGCATACATTGAAGTGAAAATATGTTCAGGTCCAGATAATGCCACTTCTTTAATGCATTTCCAACGCTATCTTCTGCCCTGTATAATGAAAATGCCTTGAAATGTAATAATGAAGCTGGATAGATGAAGTGGTGGGTATAAAGGACCAGGTAATGTGCATGCACTCTGGCAATGACCTCCAGCCACAATTAGTGTTTGATGCATCAAAGCTTGTGTATTCTATATAAAACCATGAATATACTACCATTAGATACACATCAAAACCACCTTTCTAATGATATATAATAGGCCTGTATTGTGGTGAAGAATGAGCCCACAGTGGGCAAAATGTGTTGCAGCAGTGGCTGAGAACAAACAAGACCACATTTAGTGGCAGGGGAGCTGTGCTCTGTGTTCCCCTGCCACAGAATGTGGTCTTGTTTGGTCCCCATCACAAATGTCTCAATATCTTGGCCCCCCCTGGTCCATATGCCACAATATATATATCGACAGATAGCTATGGATGAGCAGTCTATATATTCAGAAATAATCTGGATGTGGCCAGTGCAGCTACCACTATTCACAACACCAGATCCTATCAGTGCCACAATTGGAAAAAGCGCCCATGGCACATGACCTGATGACATCACTGCCTCACCCCCAAGTGTTATATACCACCAGGTTCAGAATTTCAATCTCTATCCAATGGTGCTGTCTATATGATTGTTTAATGATCCTAACAAAGGCTCAAACCATCATGAATGCAGTGTTACAGCTAAT
>NW_007360322.1:1611248-1629281 GCF_000271585.1 Trametes versicolor FP-101664 SS1 | reverse complement strand
AATGTGGTCTTGTTTGGTCCCCATCACAAATGTCTCAATATCTTGGCCCCCCCTCGGTCCATATGCCACAATATATATATCGACAGATAGCTATGGATGAGCAGTCTATATATTCAGAAATAATCTGGATGTGGCCAGTGCAGCTACCACTATTCACAACACCAGATCCTATCAGTGCCACAATTGGAAAAAGCGCCCATGGCACATGACCTGATGACATCACTGCCTCACCCCCAAGTGTTATATACCACCAGGTTCAGAATTTCAATCTCTATCCAATGGTGCTGTCTATATGATTGTTTAATGATCCTAACAAAGGCTCAAACCATCATGAATGCAGTGTTACAGCTAATATGCACTATTGGACCATATATGGCAATCTGATCAAGCATGAGGTTACATAATCATGCTGAGAAAGTGTGTTTCATGGTGCAATCCATGTTTGAAGACATCTGATAATCATGGAAGCACCTAAAAACATTGTCTTGCTGAATATACCTGGTTGCTGTTCAAATGGAGGGGATATTGTAAGCATTAGAAAAATAATGTATCAGGAGTAATTTGAATCTGATGAACAGGATCAGGCCATTTATCAAAGGCCTGTTCAATAAGGGTCCTAAGCAAGGTATGTCTGATCTATTGCATGCCATAAAAGCAGCTACAAAGATAGATGTCTTGCTGAAAATCTTTGAACAAAATCAAGTAGGCAGTAGGTATGGGTAAACTCTTACTTAGAAACTGTCTAGGGCTTCAATAAAGGCCAATAATGATAGAGAATCAACCTCAATCAACATGTCAATTAAATGACTGTCATATGGCATAAATAACTCTGCACTTATGGTGTCAATATATGGCTCCATTTGCTGATGTGGCTAGGTTTATAAAAACAACTGGTTGATGCTAGAGATTGAAAAATGCTATAAGAGTGTCTTTTGCAGAGTGAAATAACCAGGTGTGCAATAAGATGGAGTCTGGGTTGAGCTGTGTTATTAAATGATCAAATGAGGACATCTTGTTCGAGGGTGAGCACTGCCGCCAAGCACAGTGTGAGCCCATCGCCCAACTGTTTGCTCTAGGATGTATTTCTGCTTATGCAAGATCTGGTATTCCTACTCACCTGACAAAGAACTGACTAGTTCATTCCCTTATACTGTACTTGTAGAATAGCTTGAATATATGCAGTGTTAAGTGAATGCTCATTGTCTTTTCCCACTCATAGCTTTGTTTATTCAACACATCTGCACTATGAGTATTCTTTTGTAGATGATAGTAGTGGAATTGATTCAAAATCAATGCATGCAGATGATCTGGATTGTTCAAAGTCTCATATCTACTATATTATTAACACAGCGTCTATAATTTGTTCTGTACCAGATTTGAATGCATCATTAATCTAAATTATCAGTCCAACTATATGAATATACTGCAGGATACATACCCTCATCAATCAGACCTGCCAGTCATGGCCCTCTTCACCCAAGTATTTGTCACAAAGAGTGCAGGGAGGAAATGCGTAGCACTTACCTTGTATTGTAGTCTATCCCTATTTAGTTTCACACTGTAGTATGCCTGCTTCTGACTTTATATATGTTACAAATACCTGTGTGTAGCTTATGCCACTCCCATGTAACCCAGCATGCAGTTAGTCATCAATATAACAATGTTGTTTGCTTATGACTTTGTGCCTCGTCAAGATTCAAGTCAACATCCACTCAAGTCTTGTGTCTTATAAGCATTTTTGAGGCCCTCAAACCTCTGTTAAATGATTGCATACCTGTTACATCCCATGCAACAGCAACTCCAATTTTCAGGACTTCATTCCAACTACCGGGACTTGTGGAATTTAGTAGTTATTGTATCCGGTTGCGAGCGAGACGAGCTCGCCTTGTTCTCGTAGTAGTTACAATTGTTTTATTGTTTGTTGTATTTACCTAGTGACGCGCCACTCATGTATGTATATAATGGTCCGCTCGACATTGAATATACACACGTGTTTGCACTCGGCCAAACGCGCTCCCTCGCGCTCTCACTCGCTCTCACCCGCGCGCTCGATTCTCCTACAGGACTTGCGCCCTTTTCTGGGATGTATCTCATTTCCGGGACTTGGTACTGTACTTCCGAACTCCCAGAACTCGGGCTGTACCTCTGGCCTTCAACTCCCGAACTCCTGAACCTCTGTTCGTATTTCACATGTCTCAGATGGTGCCATTCTCTCTTTGTTAGTGCCATAACAATAGGTTTATTGTCTTCTGCTCTGGAACTCCATTTCCGCACTTCTTTATTGTCTCGGCTAGACAATAAGCTTATGTACTACTTATACTGAGCTGGAATACTGTAATTACTCAGTTGGAATATCTTGTTTACCATATTCCCTTCCATCTTGTTTGTTACCTTCCATACCTCTCCTCGCTATCTTCACTCTAACTACCTGTCAACCCCCTAACCTCTGAACCTCCGAAATTAAGGACAAACGGAACAAGTCCCAGGGTGTTGCTAATAGCTTCGCCAAAGTCCTCCCGCTGAGTCATCATTCACTAACCTCCGAACCCCCGGACGTCCTGAACCTCCAGACTCCGAACCTACGTACCCCCAGAACCCATACTACCGCATTTTTGGGTTTTCGAACCTGCGCATTTTCGGACCTTCGGACTTCTGCTCAGCACACTCCTAACAATACCTGCAAAAACACAGGTAATTCAGTGACCTATAATGACCTACACATAACCTGTTTGTCAGCTAGTTAGCTGCTGGATCAAGCCATTTTTGGGACCCTGAACTAGATTCACAGCTGCTTCAAAGTTCACAGTGTAGGTACCCATACTATGTGATCTGCACCTACAGGTAATTCTGTGGGGTGTGAGGTCAGAGGTCATTGGTCAGAGGTTGGACAGGAGAAATTTGAAAAGCAGAGGAGATTAGATTAGGAATAAGATGTCTAAATTGAGGTACTTTGATGTCCTGAGCACATGTTTATGTGTGCAGACCTTATTGTCTAGCAGAAACAATAGCAAACAGCAACACAAAATTTGGAACCTAGAGTAGATATGGAACTGTGAAGCCCAAGGGTCCAAAACAGTAAACTAATTGTCTAAGTGGGTATCCACAAGGCACAATGGGTGAGCTATAGAAGGTGTGTTGCTACTATGTTGACAGATGGGTGATTGCATAAGTGTGCCAATGTGTGGCACAGTGCTTGGCCAAGTGCAAACATATGTGTATATTTGATAACGAGTGGGCAGTTAAATATGTACAGGAGCTAGGACCTATGGGAGACAATAAAAATATTGAGTACCATAGGAACAAGACAAGCTTGACTCACTTGCTACTAGATACAACAAGTGCTAATTTTCATAAGGGATGTGGAAGGGTATTGGCAGAAGGCTCCAGGGAACTGGCATGTGGGTGTTAGGACCGTGCTGTCCAGGATTGAAGTCCGGATTAGCCGGAGTTTGGGGTTCGGAAGTCCGAGGTGGACTTAGCGGCACAGAGGTGAGGACGCTGCAAAGCTATTAGCAATGCACTGGGCAAACTCGTCGAGTCCTCTATTTTGGAGGCCGGAGTTCGGGGTGGACGGAAGTCCGGTAGAGCCGGAGGGAGAAGTGGGGAGAAGGCTGAGGGCGAGTAAGAGTCAAGCAGAGAGGCGGAAACGAAGTCCAAGGCGGACTTTGGTTTTGGGGTCGGAGGTCGGAGGTCGGAGATCGGACGGGAGAAGTTAGGAAGCAGAGAAGGAGATCGGATTAGGGAACGAGATATCTGAACTGAGGTACTACGACATTCCGGGCACGTATTTATGGGCGCGAACCTTATGGTCTAGCGGAAACAATAGCGAAGGAAGAATATGAAATCGGAACTCGGAGTACGTGCGGAAATCTGAAGTCCTAGGTACGAAAACAATAAGCTAATTGTCTAATCGAGTGATAACGAAATATGGCGTGATGTGCGATAATCGGACGTACGGAGTTCGGAACTCGGAGACGGTGTTCAGAATCGGGGTTCGGATCGGGGTTCGGCGCACGGGATGTAACAGTGGGTCACTTAATCTGCATATTGTAGTCTTTCAAATGTCACATACATCAGATAAAATGGCCTATAATGGATGGCAATGAACAAGGAGAGAATGTTACACTCCGTGCGCACCTCCGCTCTGAACTCCGGAATTCCCGCACTTCGGACTCCGTACTCCAAGTTCCCGCGCTCCGGACTTCATACTCCAACATTCCCGCACTCCGGAACTCCGAGATTTCACGTGTACGTTCCCTTATGATTGCACCATCCTTCCATCATCTTGTCCTTTAACAATAAGCTCTATTGTCTTTGTCCCCGGACTTCGGAACTCCGGAATCTCCGAACTCCGGATTTGTTATTCCTCTCGCTCTTATTGTCTTCCTTAACAATAAGGTCCTTGTCCATAAATACGCGCCCGGAATGCTGTAGTACCTGAGTTCGGATATCTTGTTACCCTCCTCGTTACCCATCTTGTTACCCTTCTCGTTACCCATCCCGTTTACCCCCTCGCTACCTTCTGTCTACCTTCCTTCACGCTACCTCCCTTGTCAATCTATTCCCTTGGTCTACCTCCGTTCTGACCTCTGAACTCCGACCTTCCTAATCCGGTAACTCTAAGCCTACAAGCTCCGGAACTCCGGACTTCGGACTTCATTTGATCTTACTCGCTCGACAAGTCCCCTTGGACTTCATCCCTCGCCATCCTCTTCATCCTCTTCTCTGTTCTGCTCCGATCGTCTCAGACTTAGTTCTGCTTAGTCAGCGTGGAACTCCGGCTTAGTCAGCCCAAAACTCCGGTCAAGTCCGACCCCCTCGTTCCTTCAGAAATTAAGGACAACTGCAGGAGGTCTCAGAGTGTTGCTAATAGCTTCGCTGAAGTCCTTCCCCTCCGTGCCGCACCTCCATCCGGACTCCGTCCGAACTCCGGACCCTTCCGGACCCTGGAACTCCGAACTCCGGACCTATCGTGTGGCACGTCCCTAACAGAGAAATCCATTGTTGCAGCATTTCATCTATTGTAAAAGCTCCAAGCTTTCAGTGTAGTATGCACAACAAAATGTAAATGAAGCTGGGTCACCTGGGTGCTAGCTTGTTGCAACATTGGCTCTGCAGTGAACCCAAATTTACATGTTTGAACTTCAGCTTTCTGCATAGCATGTTTCTGACAAAACCCTGCAAATACTAGTCAGAACTTAGTTCACAATGTCTTCATGAAAGCCCGGAATAAATGACCCCAATGATAGCATGCAATACACATCAATTAGATAGAAACCCTGCAGGAGAGTGCTGTACTGGATGCCATTACAAATGCGCGGGTATACTAGGTTCTCGTGCGGGCGCGCCATGCGCCATCTAGTGTATCTAGCAAGCCCTGTACCTCCTTGACGGCGCCCTTGCGCTCGCGCCGGGCCTCCTCCCACTCTCCTTCTGCGGTGATGGCGTCGAGACGGAGGAGGCTCTGGAGCAGCAACTCACCGAGACGCACGTGTTCGTGCGCAAGGTCGGAGGCGGGGGCCTGTGGGGCCGAAGCTGCGGCAGAGGCAGGCTTGGGTGGCGGTGCGGTGACGGTGCGAGACGGGCGGACTTGTGCAGCGAAGGAGGAGGGGGCGATGACGGTGAGGAACGCGTCGACGTCCGGGCGAAGGGTGGCCCGGACTTTATCGAGCTCAGATCGGATCTGGGAGATGGTGGACGCCTCGGTACGGGGCGCCTTTTCCTGGCGCGCGGACGGGGCGGGGGGGAGGGGCTCGCCGCCGCCAATGAGAGCGATCGTGCTGCCGGCCTTGATGCCATAGGCAGAAACTGTGGATGACGTCAGGACGAAGGGGATCACATGGGGTGGAAGCGGACAAATGAGGGGGTTCGAAGGTGTGGTGGTGACGGCAGGGGTCTGCACGCACAACATGAGGGCGTGGAAGGCAGGGCGGAAGCGAGTCCGATAGGCGGAGGCGCACAGGGAGATGCGAATGAAAATAGGAAGGCAGCGAAGATGCCGATCGATGGACGCTCGACACGTTGGGGCGGAGAGATGGGGGGAGTGTATGCGATCGGGAGGAAGGGGACGTACTCGGTGCGTTGTCGTCCTTCATGACGGCGCCAGCATGGATGAGCTTAAAAGAGTGCTCGGGCAGCTGCGTGTACTCCGCAATGTCGTGGCGCAGCTGAGCGAGCGTCGTGCTGGGCGCAGGAAGGGAGAAGTGTAGTCTGAAGACGAATGACGGAGATCGAGGACAGGAGCGGGGCAGGGTAAGGCATGGCGAAGGGGAACGAAGGGGATGCGTCAGTGAGGACGGAGGAGAGAAAGAAGAGGAAGGGCGGACCTCTCCCGACCCCATTTGACGAGGATGCTCATGCGTTTGCGTTTTGAGCGTGTAGATCCGAAGATGCGCTTCGCTTGGGAAAACAGGACGCGGGCGAAGAGGAAGGCAAGGGGAACGAGTGCCGCTAGCGAAAGTAGGGTAAGACGGACGGGGGAGGACAGGAACAGGGTGAACTGCGTACCGAGGTAGACCGGAGAGAGCAGGGTAGGCGAGGCAAGCGCGGCGATGCGCCTGAATGAATCCACGGTGGCAAGCGTTGGAGCGGGAGGGGATGAGCGGGGAGGCGTGGAGAGGCGATGAGCAGGACGAGGACGCCGTCCACCGACGCTCGCCCGCCAGCGCGCGCGTGGGAACGACCTGCCTTGTGCGAAAAGCTAGCACTGGTTGTAAGCGGCACTAGTGTGAGTTAATGATGTCATTGATGCCTGCTTACTGAGTCCGAGAGACGCCCGTGAATGAATGGGTTCCGCTTACCTTTCCTTATATCGCCCTGTCCTTTTCTCCTCCCGCCGTCCTCGTCTCCCGTCCGCCGTCCCTCCTCTTCCTCCTCCCCCCTCCTCCTCCCCGTCTTTCTCTCCCTACCGTCTCTCCCGTCTCTCCCGCCTCTTCTTCCAAGTCATGTCCAACTCGTCCCAACAAGATGGCGGTGTCTCTCGTCCCGCCCCCGTGCCCATCCCCGGACGCGCCCCCTCTGCCAACCCAGGTCGCTCAGTCGCAGGCCTGCTCAGCAATCGCAACAGAAACATGGGCTCCACTCCAATCCCCCCTTCATTGCAAGCCAAAATGGCTGCTGTGCGTACCCATCCGCATCCCGCTCCTTATCGCACTCTGATCTGTCTGTTCATCCTTTTCCATCCCCTCGCCGCGCCTCTTGTCTCTCTCCCAGTTTGCCAGTCGCGCTCCCAACAGTACCCCAGTTTCCGTAGATGCTGCCACTGCAGCACTCAAGAACGCCGGCCTCACCGACAAGCCCGTCCGCCCGTCCCCTCCCAACCCCTTGCGTGCACCCGCCTCCGCTCCCGTCCCTGGCCGTCCCGGCGCGCCGACCCTTGGCGGTCTAGCCGCCCGTCGCATAGGCAAGAACGTTCCGAAACTCAGCGGCATGGACATGGGCCTTCAGAATGCCGGTCTTGGTAGCGGTCGACCCACCCAAGACGAGCCCTCGAAACGCAACGCACCAAACTCTTTCTCTACTCCCTTTTCTAATTTTGGCAAGATCGTGTATGTGCATGCTGCCTTTCTTGTTATCTCTCTGGCTCACCCCCCGCGCAGAGATCCCTCAGGCGCACTCAACTTCAATGGCAAGGCCGTCCTTCACGCCAAAGGCGTCGACTTCTCCAACGGTGCCTCCTTCGCCATCAACATGGACCAGCTGCAGCTCGACGAGGAGCTCGGCAAAGGCAACTACGGCACCGTGAAGAAGGTTTTCCACAAGCCTACCAAGGTCGCTATGGCCATGAAGGTGCGCGGGTCGCGTCCCGATGAGCCACAGCCTTCTTACCTCTTGTCACAGGAAATCCGATTAGAGTTGGATGACGCCAAACTCAACGGCATCATCATGGAGCTTGACATCTTGCACCGCGCTGTCGCGCCAGAAATAGTAGAATTTTACGGTGCTTTTTTCATTGAATCGTTCGTACCCTGTCCGCGCTCGTGCTCGCGCAAATGCTCATATTCTCAACCGGCAGATGCGTGTACTACTGTATGGAGTACATGGATGCAGGATCCCTGGACAAGCTCCAAGGAGAGGGCGTCCCGGAAGACGTCCTTGGCCGCATCACAGGCAGCATGGTTCGCGGTCTTAAATTTCTCAAAGACGATCTCCAAATCATACATCGAGGTACATCGCCTGAAGTGCTCAGTGTCGAGCCGCCTACTTACGTTGGCTGTAGATGTGAAGCCTACAAACGTTCTCGTGAACAGGAAGGGTGACGTCAAGCTTTGTGACTTTGGTGTGTCGGGCCAACTGGAGAAGTCGCTGGCGAAGACCAATATCGGTTGCCAGAGCTATATGGCTGTACGTGCCCCCTTTGAATAGCGCAGGTGTATCGTGACTCATGAGTATACAGCCCGAGCGGATCCGAGGCGAGTCGCAGAACAACATCGGCACATACACGGTGTCCTCGGACGTGTGGTCGCTTGGCCTCTCCATGATCGAGATGGCGCTCGGGCACTACCCATATCCACCAGAGACGTACGCAAACGTCTTTGCGCAGTTGACGGCCATCGTCGACGGTGACCCTCCTGAACTCCCCGAACACTTTTCGGACATCTCCAAGGACTTCGTACTGCGGTGCCTGCACAAAGTCCCGGAACGGAGAGCGTCGTATGCGGAGCTTCTCGTGAGCCAACTTCTCTCGGCTGCGATGGAGTAGGGTCATGATCGCTGATCTATCTCGCGCCCCCTCCCAGGGTCACCCGTTCCTCGTGAAGGACCGCGAACGGGAAGTGAACATGCCCGCATGGGTGGAGATAGCGATCAACGCGCGAGAAGCTCGCAGTCGTGAACACCTAGCCGCGCAGAACGCCGCGACGTGACCCCGTCGCGCTAGGCGCACTTGTCCGCTGCCCGCTGGCCGTCCGTTTACTGCACGCACTGCGGCCCCCAGCTTTGTCCGACTGCGGCGCCCCCCACCGACTCGTCAACGAACAGACGCCCTTCCATCTCCATCCTCTCTGCTCCGCTCTTTTCCAACAACCTCTCACCGCACAGTTCTCGGCCCGACCCCTCCCAGGGCCTGCAGCCATCTCATCCGCTTGTCACTCTCATCCCCCCAAAGCTTGCGGGTTAATCAAGACCTTCGCTACATTCCGATATCACGCCGCCATATGCGGTCCAGCTGTCGTCCTGCAGAGACGACTCAAGACGTGTTCGGGGCGCACGAACAGCGGACGAACATTGTAGCTTTCCAACGAACTGCTCCGCACCGTCATGGTGTTCGCCAGCGCCTATACACACGATTTGGCTCTCGGCACGCCATCGACGGTGGGAAATACTAGGAGCCCTCGCCAGAGGGCGGGAGGCTCAGAGGAGGGGTGGTTAGGCGACGGCGGAGCGTGCAGATGAGATCAAACGGGGTCACTGTTCGGGGCGGGGTGAGAAGGGGATATCGTCCGAACATGGCAAGATCGTGCCTTGTGTCGACTACGTCCACGCGAGGGTGGCAGTCGTATAGTAACCGTCATCGCGCAGCCACTGGCTGGGTGCGTTCAGAGACACACGTACATACCGTAAACGTACTGTACCCATACCCGTACCGTGTAGTACTGCGTCCGCTGGCGAGCGCGGGTGTCTGCATGCTAATGTATATATGTCACGTACTACTGCTCCGAGCTAGAGCCAACAGTTAATATTACATGCACGGTGTTCGACGCGGTACCGCGAAGGGTGGATGTCGTGGCGCGCCTCCATGTGTTCACGTGACACACGCAGCACTGACACGTCCGCGACGCCCACACCGTTCTCGCTCGTCGCGCCACAACTACCTCTGCTCTCTTCTCGTTCTGCGGGCTCCTCCTTTGTACACACGTCCCGACGTCCCGCCTTTCTCTCTCGGGCCACGACCACGCCAGACGAAACAACATGTGGCTCACGGATGCGCAAAGTACGTCCATCTGACTGGCGTCTTGCGTGCGAAGCACTCACCGTGTCCCTGCCCACCCAGAAATCGGCGTCGCGCTGACGTCCTTCGGGGGGCTATTCATGCTCCTTGGCGTCATCCTCTTCTTCGACGGCGCGCTCCTCGCGCTCGGAAACGTACGTCCGCCGTCCTCGTCCTGCTCCCCGCGCTCCGCCCGTACCTAAGCCCTGTCCCTGCTCCTCGTGCCCACCCCGCAGATTCTGTTCCTCTCCGGGCTCACCCTCATCATCGGGCCCTCCAAGACGTTCTACTTCTTCGCGCGGAAACAGAAGCTGCGGGGCACCGTGTGCTTCATCGGCGGCATCCTCCTCGTGTTCTTCAAATGGCCGTTCATTGGGGTCATCGTCGAGACGTTCGGGTTCCTCAACCTCTTCGGGTGCGTGTTCTCCCGCATCTGCTCTGTGCCCCCCTGGCGGAATCGCGGTCGGCTGACCACCGCTGCATTTTGCGCGAGCAGGGACTTCTTCCCGGTCATTCTGACGTTCCTGCGACAATTACCGGGTATCGGGCACGTACTCGCCCTCCCCTACGTTCGCGACGTGAGTGTGCTCAGTTTACGTGCATACCCGCTCATGCTGACGTGCAGTGGTCATCTAGGTAGCAGACCGGATGGCGGGCTCGCGGACCTCTGCTGTATGATGAGCGCATATATTCCAGTTTCCATTCAGGGAGAGATACACAGCACGCCCGCGCGTGCGTCCCACGAGGCACCGGGGCGCAATTATGTCCGGCTTTCCAGAACACACCGGAGGTAAGTTGTTTGCGGCGGAAGAAACATACAGCTCGTCGAGGTTCAAACTGGGAAGTGCGTTTCGCACATGGCGTCCCATGGCGCACTCCCAGCCTCGCAGCGTGCCGCCACAGCCCCCGGGTCCATCAACTACACAAGGTTATAGTTCAAGAGCCCACCGCCAAGTCAAGCCCTTGTTTTCGCGCGTCTTGAATGGAATGCCCCCAATTGGGCACTTGTAGTGCACGCGAGTGGAGGCCAGGGCACCATTCACATGGAAACGTCGGAAGGAAGAGCGCTGCGCAGAAAGCGCCACGGTCGAAAGACCAAGTATTGCAACCACCGCGTCCTATCTGTTAGGAGATGTGAACCGCCGCGGTCGGAGTAGATGCAGGGCGCCGCACGCGATCGCCGACGGACCTGAGCACAACGATCGGTGCACATTGAGGAGGATGCATACCGGCACCCGAAGAGCGCGAGAGGAGTCGGGGTGGTGCGTCGACGGCGCTGAGGCGGTACGGAGAGCTGGGCGGCCGTGAGTTCGCCACGGAAATCCGACGCGACTAAGGAGATCGTTCGATAGGAATGCGCAGTTCCTTGGAGTGGTACGACAGGAACTGTGCAAGTGCGCAGGGCCGTCGGGTAGCGGCGGACGTTGCGTGTCGGCGCAGACCGTTATTCATTTTGTCGGCTGCGTGTGTTATTGAGGACCAATTATGGACGCGTAAGGCGCGAGGCGGCACAGCGAGGAGATCAATTGCAACGGGGGCCGGGGTCATGGTAGCCGTCGCCGAGTCAGTGAGAGTCGCGTCGCGTCGCGTCGAGGAGAGCCGAGCCGTTGCCCAGATACCCCAGCTCCCGACGCGTTCGCCATGCGCCGACGTCGCCCGACGCGCTCGCCACGCACCAACGCGTTCATTTGAGCAGAGTAGTGCACCCGACGCGCACCAGAAGGCGCGCGGAAGCAAATATTAACGGACTCAGATGGGACGAGTGATCGATAGCCTCGTGGGTTGGAGTGCCTGTAAAGGCAAAAGTTAGGCTGATTGGAGCGGAGTGTGAACAGCGATTAGCGCGGTCACATGACAATGTTGAGATTGGGTTCGCACGCGCCGTGGCCAGCAGCACTCCCTACTACTTCACCCTCCCCGCCGTCCCGCTCTCCTCCCGCCCTCTCCTCCTCGTCCCCGCCTCTCTCGACGGCGCTCCGCCGACACGTGTTCTGACGCTCGACTCGTTCCGCTTCACGTTCTCGACGACCTAGCCCCGGCGCACGACGACCTACCACATCTCTTCTCATCTGTACCCTCACCTTCCTTTGTCTCTACCACCTGGGTCTCGCTATGCTCCTCTCTCCCAATCCCGAATATGTCTCCTTCAGGCCCTCAAAACGTGACTCCAGCATGTCGCCCTCGTGCCGTTCATCCACCTCCCTCCTACACAGCACGCCCCCTAGACGACCCAACTCCTCGTCCTTTGCTTTCGACTCTCCCATGCTCACCCCGTCCCCGCTCAGACGCCAGGCCTTGCCTATTCCAGCACCCGTAGAGCAGGATGATATTTTCCAGTCCCCTTTGCGCGCATACAGTGCGTATTCTCACCGCTCATCATGCGCCCACGACTCCTCCATGGTTGTCGACGACGAAGACGATCTGTTCCTCGGTCCCTCTTCGTCCTCATCCTCCCATATCGTCCCTCCATCATCTCCCGCACCTCTCCGTACCCCCCTCCGCACACCGATCAAGGACTCGCCGCAATTTTCGCCTGATCGTGCTCCATTGTCCCTCAAGCGTCCCAACGCTGCCTCATCGTTGATGGCCTCCGCAAGCGCCGGCACTAAGCGCAAACCGACGCCCATTTGCACCACCCCCTCACGCAGCCGAACTATGACGCCTCTCAATGTCACTTCCGCCGCCATTACCCGTGATTCTGGCGCCCTGCTCTTCGATCGCCTCGCTCCCATCTCCGCCCCTCGCTTCTGCTCTCGTACACCTCAAAGCAAGGCGGAGACCGAACTGCATCTCAGGAAGCAGGCAGAGACGATGACCATGTTGAGCATTCGCGATCTTGATCACTTTCCAGATGAGAGCGACCATGACTCGGATGTCGACGGGAAGCGGACAATAGAGTACCAGCAGCGTCTCTTTCGGGCAACTTCCGGCGGCTCTGCAGCACCATTATCCTCTATAAAGCCCAGGACGCGACTCAAACCCACCGCCAACGCCCAGTCCCCCGGCCTCGAGGTGTTGACCCGCAAGGGCCTCATCAACGACGAAGAGGTCGCGGAGGCCATCTCCCCTGGCGGCCACGTTACCAAGCGGCGAGCCCGCACACGCCCCGTGTCTTCCGAGTTGCTCGATTCGGTGCACAATACGCCCGCTGCCTTTCATACTCAGGTGAGCCACTCCCTTTGTGGTGTTTTAGCCACATCGTGGCTGATTGCCGCGGACCAGCAGGCCACAACTACCCCACGCATAAATGAGAGCAAGGGCGCTAGCACCGTCGCTTTTCCTTCCGCTCGCACCATGCGTACCCGCACAAAGTCCAACTCTTCCACGACATCCTCCGAGTCCAGCTCGCCACGTCGCCGACTTCACGCCACTGCTAGTGCAAACCCTCGTGCTCGCACAGAGTCGCATACAGGCCGCACATTGAATCGCCTTCAAAGCTCCAGTTCTGCCACCTTGTTCTTTGGACCCGCTATCACACGGAGCACCACTAGCGTCAACAAAGGCTCCGCGAAGCGAACGAGCAGAGCACCGCCAACAACGAACTCTCCCATTCCGCCTTTGTTCCTCCAACCCGACACACCGTCCTCCCAACGTCCTAAGATTGTCAGTCGACACAGCTACGCAGGTTCGGACGTGCCTTCCTGGGCTTGGGAGAGCAGGTCGCCCGCGGCTGTGGCGTCATCGCCACCGCCCGCTGCTGGACGGAAACGCTTGGAGAGCGACTCCTCCGAAGATGAAGCAGACCTATTCTTCAACAGTGGTCCTGCAGACTCATCGTTCGCAATCAGCCTGCAGAACGGCGGCACACCAAGTCCAAAGAAGAAGCAGAAACGCGAGAACCTCGAGCCACTGCCGAAGAAGTTCCGTCCACGCGACTCCGGCGTCGTACTCGACGACAGCGACGAAGACCTGGACATCCCTCTCGACGATGCAACAGACTTCTTGACGGCTGCGATGCCTCGAGCGTCGACGTCGGTCAGCACAATGGGGTCCTCGAGCGACGATCTTGTCACGCCTGGGTTTGCTCCTTCTGCTACCTCTGGGTGGCCATCCATCAACATCGCCAGCCACGACGATCAACACTCGCACGGCTCCCTGGGTTCTCACACAGGGATTAGCCGTGGGGTAGACGCTTTCATCTTGAAGACGCTCGTCGCCGGTGGCTCTGTATCCACCCGCGGAGACGCGGAGCCGAAGCGTGTTCCGGGCACTCCGGTGAAGAAGATCAAGACTGCACACCTAGTTGGCGGTGTTCAACGCCCATGGCAGAGCGCTGTGGCGCACAAGATCGGGTTCAAGGACTTTGAGGACGGATCCGACGCGGGCGCGACTGGCGCCGGGAAGGGCAAGAAACCGAGGAAGAGTCTGCCTGCTGCTTTCCCCGGCCTAGGGCGAATGCGAGAGGCGAAGAGTGCGCGGAAGGAGCGGCAGCAGCTGATGGGTCCTCCAGTAGAGGTAGACCCGGATGAGGCGGAAAGTCCGACGCTCGGGAGGGACGGCAAGTATTCCGGGCTCGGACTCGGTCGACCAACGTCGACATTGTCGCCATTCACGCGACCGTCAGGCGATGGGCGTATCGGACGGGCGAGCTGGTTGATGCGTAGGACCAGCAGTGGTGCGTTCTCGAGCTCAAGCGAAGCGTCTTCCGTGAACGCGACGCCTACGAGACTGAATTCGCAAGGTGCGCATACATCCACATCACATATGGCTTTTCATGCTGATGAGTTTATAGAATGGGCGTTGCCACCACCACGGGTACCGACGCCTGCATCGCCACTCAAGCACAGTGTCGGGACAGCTAGCCGATCAACGTCTGGTTCCTCTTCATCTACGGCTACCAACTCGCCCACAGTCAATGCTGCTGCAAAGGTTACATTCGCTGTCCCGCGTGAGCGACGCGCCAGCCAGAACCTCTCTGGGCTGCGCACACCAGGCTCCGGGCTTTTCGCCGGACTTCACGCCCCTCGACCCCATACTCATGCTCACCCCGCTCGGCAATCGCAACCCCAAGCGGCTATACGACGGCTCTCCGCGCCCTCCGATGAGGAGAAGCCGGGTCGCTTTGTACAAGAGTTCGTGGAAATCGACGAGGTCGGGAGTGGGGAGTTTGGACGTGTGTTGAAAGTGCGCTACAAGGACATGTCGCGAGGCGATATCGTGTTTGCGGTAAAGAAGTCGAAGCGGTTCGAGGGTGCGAAACATCGGTGAGTGATCCACCGGATACGTGTCTGTCATGGGATGCCCTTCTGGGTCACGGCGTTATCGCCTGAGTCCCGTCGGAGGGCTTCCGCCCGGTTTCGCACTGCTATGTGTGCGCGGTGGAGGCGGACCGTCCCACTTACGTCTGTTTGTTCCCTACGCGAGACATCTTCTGATACGATTTGTTCATAGCCTCCGTCTTCGCGAAGAAGTCGACATCCTCAAGCACCTTTCTGACGCCGTCATGCGCTCTACGGACGCGGCGGTCCGCGCTTCCGGCCGACACCCGAATATCCTCGGATATGTGGACAGCTGGGAGGAGGATGAGACGCTGTACATCCAGACGGAGCTGTGCGAGCTCGGAAACCTGGCGCACTTCCTGTGGGAGTACGGGCGTGCGTTTCCGCGACTCGACGAAGCGCGTGTGTGGAAGATCACGGCGGAGCTGTCTGCTGGGCTGCGCTTCATCCACGACGCGGGCATCATCCACCTCGACCTGAAGCCGGCGAACATCTTCCTCACCGGAGAAGGTCGGTTCAAGATTGGGGACTTTGGGATGGCATCGGTGTGGCCGCGTCCGACGCCACCTGGCGAGGCGCAGCTCATCGCTGGCGCGAAGCCCGCAGGGTTCGAGCGCGAGGGCGACAAGCTGTACCTCGCGCCGGAGGTGCTGCAGGGCCGGTATGGGAAGGCCGCGGACGTGTTCAGCCTGGGGATGACGATGCTGGAGGCAGCATCGAACATCGTCGTACCAGACCAGTGCGTGTTTTGTGTGTTGTGTTTCATAGTGCAGTAGCTGATGAGCGACGCAGGGGCGAAGGATGGCACCGGCTCCGCCGGGAAGACTTCAGCCAGGTCGAGCTGGACGCTAGCCCGGAGCTATGGGAGCTGCTGAAGAGCATGATGCGCGCGGCGCCTGCTCTGCGGATTGGCATCACGCTCGTGGACACACATCCGGTGGTTCTCCGAGCGCGGCGGGCGATGGAGAAGATGCGGGCGCAGTGGGGCCCGGTCTTTGGGGCGTCACCTCTGGGCGCTGTCCCGGACGGGTTCCTGGACGATATCCTCGGCCGGGGGAAGCGGCACGGGAGCCTTGTGGACGATTCGGATGAGGACGACGAGGACTGGGACATGGAGCTAGGCGCGTGAGCGTGTCCCGGTCGTCGGTCGTTGCGTTGTGAGCACTATGCGTTTCTTCTCTTCTCTTGATTGCTATGCCGTTTCTTCGTCTTTGTGTCTTGCGTCTACAGTTAGCTATGGCTCTGCTCGATTGGATAGCCCAGACTGCCTACGGGGTCTTGGTTACGATATGATTAATGTCGCGATGTAGCAACAGTTCACGTTCAATGCCCCTCTCCGGTCTCCTCACTGCACTTTTCCACGATTCCGTCGCATCCTCACCACCCCCATATCCAACCTCATTCCCATGTCGATCGTCCCCGCACTACCCACTCGCACTGTCGCCGCAATTACCTCACGTCTTCCCTGCAATGCCCCCGCCTCCCCTCCTCGCCCTGGCTGCGAGCGACTATTTCCCGCCCGCGGACGATTGGATTGACTATATCTATACCGCGCTCGCAGCCGTTGGCACGTACATTCTCCGTCGTGATGATACATACACCCCCCGTTGTGTGGGGGACTATGGTACTTTTTCCCGTCCGCTTCTTGCAATATGTTGGTACAGTAGAAGACTTTTGGTTCGTTGTGCACATACAGCCGTAATCGTGAATGAAATACATGTTCGTAGTAGGATGCGACGCGCGTGAGTCAGAGGTATGAGTGAGCGCGCGACAGACGCGGGTGCGGGCCGGGGTCTCTTGAGGTCCCTCGGTGGGGAGGTTGGACCGTGTGGACGCTTGTGGACGATCGGGGCGGGCACGGGGTATAATAGAGCAGGCGGGGGGCGGGGCGGCGGTGCCGTTCCGTAGAAAGGCCGAGCAACGCCGTCGGGGCGGGCCCTCTCTGGCCCGGAAAGAGGGGCCCAGGCACCGGAGAGGACGACATAGCCGGGCGCATCACTCGTCGCTCGGCGTTCGCAGTGGGTGCGCCAGCGCGGGCGGGCTGATGAGCAACGGACGGCGTTCGCAGGGACCTCACAGGATGAGCATGGGAGGAGTCGTCCAGCGACGCCACAAGGGCTGCAGTTCATATGACCATACGAGTGCACGAACATGCCTGGAGTGTTGGAAGACCGGGGGACGGAGTAGCGGGTGGGGAGGGCGCAGAGAGTTGCAGTGGCGGACGCTGTTCGCGGGGGCGCGCTATGCCCAACAGGGAAGGGCCGCGGGAGACGGACAGCGTGCTAGCGGTTGCGAGCTCGCCCAGTCGACGCGGACCACCGCCCGAAGCCGCGCCACGAGTGCTCGCCGGGCACACCAGCGACGGGGCCATTGGATGACTTTCCATAAGCCTCTGCGGCTTTGCGGTCGTCCGTAAATGGTTGATCGAGTCTACCGGCCGAGATGCCGAGTCCGATTTGTACTCCGCCGGTCATAATCGTCGCCGTAGATGTTGAAGGCGCCGAACGTCTAGGAAGGGGGTCCCGACCCCCTCTCTAGACCTAAACGCGTCCGCAGACCGTCGTTCCTGACCCAAAAAGGCAGCCAATTCATGCTCCGCTCAGATCGCTATCTGAGGAGACCGCCAACGAGTGGGACGCCCGCCGTCCCTCCCTCAATTTCATCGTTGTTTCCTTCACCACCATATTCGTACCTCCTGGCGAGGTTACTGTTACTCTGCTTCACCTTCATCGCTTTTTCCTATCTTTCCTGCACTCCAATCTGCCATGGACCGCCCGGAAGACCAAGATCAGTACCCAAGATGGTCTCCCGAACATGCACGATGGTATCTTCCCTCGCCATCGCGCTCTGTACGTAAAATACTCGTCTCGCACATCTCCATTGTTC
>NW_007360322.1:1533449-1605401 GCF_000271585.1 Trametes versicolor FP-101664 SS1 | reverse complement strand
TGGCTGTCGTAAGCACCTGCCAAGGTGTGTCGCATCGGGGATTTGGCAACAATTGAGGACGACGGAGGTAGCGACGGCTGGGTTGTCGCTTTTCGGCGCGTTCAAGACGAGCCTCTTCACTCCCTAGGGCACTGACAGCAGCGGCGAGAATGGCAACATCATCAAGCTCCTCTTCACCTGAGGATTCGCCAGAGCTAGACTGAGCTGATTGCATCGTGAGGAAGGTAATGAAGGAGCTTGCAGAGTCCTGTTAAGGAGTAGAGGCATCGGGCAGCGACCGTGCATGGAGTCATAATCACACGGCATTTGGGCGCTTATTTAGTTGGTACTCGTTACTCTAATATCTCGTCCAAATATGTCGTGCAAAGCAATTTCTTTTCATAATGTGGTAGCAGGACATGTGTAGAACATCTCTACATAGTTTGTTTTCCTTAGTATATTATGCCTCGAGTGTGAGGGCAGACTTCGCGGACCTACTTCATTTGGGCGCTATTTTGCCCAACGAGCGCCGGTACTCCAAGAACTTCTCGGTCTGCGGACTTCTAAATCATGTTTACATTCCTTATGGATACGGGCTGATAATCCGTAGGTACTTTCACTCTCCGCTTGATGTATCTACGGCGGCCGCAAAGCCGCAGAGGCTTATGGAAAGTCATCCAGTATGACACAAAGCCCAACGCGTCCCTCCGTAAGAAGCTCGCCGCCGAGCTCGACATGACTCCCCGCGGTGTTCAGGTACTTTCCTCTTTCGCGTCCCGTGCCGCGTACCGCGCGTCCCCCGACTTTTCCAACCACGCCCTGATCCTCCTTCCAGGTCTGGTTCCAAAATCGCCGCGCAAAAACCAAGCAGCAGACAAAGAAGGCAGAGGCCGCGATTGCCTCAAAGTCCTCCGATTCCACCGCAACTGCCGCTGCCGCCTCGTCCAACCCGCCAATCGCGCCTCGCCCAGAGGGCGACGACGACGACGACGACGCTGAAGACGCAGACGAAGCGCTCCCCGCGTCGCCCCTACCCGAGGGCACAGCACCGGAGAACATCGCGACAGCAGACAGTGCTCCCGCGAATGCGAATGCCAGCGCGCTCCAAGACAACGAACAGTCGAACTCTACTTCTGATAGCCACCGTGGATCGTTCGCGCATCCCCGTCCCGGATGGCCTCCCGTTGCTTCTCCCTCGATCGACTCGGCAGCACCCTCTTCTTCCACAGCCTCTTCCTCTGCACTTAGCAGCCCCAGCCCCGCTAACAACCTTCACGTGCGTCTGTCCACTCACCCGCCCGCAGCGACGTATTCGCACAACCACCTCGCGCCGACCGAGATTTACTCGCAACGGCGTACGTCCCTCCCACCATCGCTTCATTCTAACGGCATGGGTGCCGGCATGGGTGTGGGCAGTCTCCGTCGACGCGGTGGGTACGATCACAACGCGCCTCGACGCTCGACGGACCTCGGCGGCCACCGTCTGGTCGCACACCCATATATCTCCGTCGCCCAGAGTGCGAACGGCCCGCACCACCTCTACGCTGAGGGCGAAGACGGCGCGCACCCGCAGATCAGGCGCCCAATGCTTCCGCAGCGCTTCACTGCGCCCTTCACCCCGAGCATGCACTCGCCGCAGCCTCATCCGCACCACTTGCACGCCCACTCGCAGCCCGTTCTCCCCTCGCATGCGGCACAGCAGCGTCCGCAGCTCGCGCAGCGGCAGCCATACGATACCTCGCCCATCCCCGTCTCTCTCTCGCACTCGCAGGGGTACAACCAGCCGCCGATGCACGCAGGCTACAACCTCTTCGCGCCGCGCCACTCCATCGACGGCTCCGCGCTCGGCCTCTCGCAGGCACATGCGCAGCACATGAGCATGCACATGGAAAGCGGGGGCGACGCGTTCACTAACATGTCCGGCTACGCGCTCTCGCAGCGGCCCGCACCCGCGCCCATCCCCGGCCCGCTGCCGTCGCCAAACTTCTCGTTCGGCGACCCTTTCCCCGTCCCCGGAGGTTCGTTGAGCTCGTCGACGAGCAACTCTGCGTCGGGCACGCCGCCGAACGGCGCTTCCCCGCCTCTTCTGAGTTTGCGGCGCACGAGCGAGAGCGGCGTGTCGGACGGGGACACCGAAGAAAGCAGCGGGGCGCCGCTGTCGCGCTTCGGGAGCATTGCGAGCATCGGTGGGAGCGAGGGCAGCTGGACGAGCGCGTATGTGTCCGAGAACGGCGAGGAGGGCGATGCTTGCGCCAGTCGGCGCCTGAGCTGGTGAGTGCCCGTTTCCACCGTACAGCCGACTGGGTCTCCGTACGGTGCTGACCTGCGGCCACAGCGCATCCAACTTCCTGGACATGTTCTCGGAGATGGATGTCGGGAGCACTGGCGGCACGCCCGCACCACACGGGATGCCCGAGCACCAGCTGCGGCACACGCACTCGAACTCGCACCTCTCCCCGGGCGCGTACGCTGCGCAGCAGGCGCAGGAGCACTCGCCCGATGGTCACATGCACGGCACTTCCGACGGAGACGGATACCCCTCGCCGTCGTCTGCGTCGACGGTCTCCGCGGGGAGCAACAACGGCGGCAACCATACCATGTCCCAAGATACCACGCACCATCAGCAGCACACCGCGAGCGGGAGCCACATACAGGGCCAGAACCACCTGAGGAACACCTCGAGCGAGCTCGCGTACGCGCTGCAAGGCGAGCCGGAGCCGCCCCGGGCGTACCAGCAGCACCAACAGTCCAGCCCGAGCGAGGATGACCCGTCACAGCTGCAATACCCCATGTACGAGCAGCAACAGCAGCAGCAAACTCACAACGGCGAGGGCGACTACACATATGGACAGGACCAGGGCCACTACGCGAAGGGCCCGGTCAACCACTTCCCGACGCTGTACGAAGGGTACGTGTACCCGCACAGCGGCGCGGACGGCCAAATTCCGGAGGAAGAAGCGGCGATGAACCAGCAGGCGTACGCGGCGGGCGCGATCGAGCTCGGGCACATGTGCGTGCCGGCGTCGGAAGGCGTGCACTTCATGGGCGGGTATATGCACCAGTACTCCTAGCGGGCGCATTTTGCGCCTTGCAGGCCCCCTCGACCTGCTAAAACTCTGCTTGTCTCTGTTGCTTCCGACCCTGTTGGAAAGGCACGCGCGTGCGCTGTCTTTTCCAGCATGTACTGTCTATCTCTGCTGCGTCGCTGTCATGTTCCTGTCCCCATCGCTGCCACACTCACTGCCCCGCCCCTGTACCTCGCACGCCCCTCGTTGGACTATCCCTGCTCGTATAGCTACCGCCCCGCCGTACATGTCTGCGCCTAATTCTCGCCCACAAGTCGCTCATTGCCGTCGTTCTCCCCACCGCTGTCCTACACAACACTCCCTCCGTCCCTGCACAACCGCCCACCGATCACTCCCATGGACTTTGCGCCCCGCCGGTCTCCATCTCCATCTCGCCTTATTTACAACGTCGTGTCCATCTTCGACCAGGTATTATACATTTCGCGCAGTCCCTCGTGTACAGCTATATCCCGCATCCGCTCACCGTCCCCTAACACTTATTCGTCATTTTTGCACGCGCCCTTCCCGACGCTCCTTGCCCGCATGTTGCGCGCGCCTGGCTCCCCAGGCGACGGTCTCTCTCGTAGCCTACTGTAGAACCCGTATAGTTGTCTCTACCTGTCGTTCCTTGCTTGTTCGATTATGGGCTTCTCTGATCTGCATCTGTCCGTCTCCTCCTGTTACCTCGTGTGTGCGCGCGCGAGCACTATCACTACCGTGTCTATACCACCGCGGGCGGGCGTTACGTCCGCCCGGTAATGATTCCCACTGCTGTCACTGTCGACGCCCGCCCGCCCTGTCAGTATCATCAATGCGCACCCACAGCGCTCGGGCCCTCGACGGGTACCTACGCGCGACGTGTTGACGTCGCCTAGCGGCGCTGTGCATACATACCGTGGTGCGATCCGTACAAACATACTTGTCCTGCAACCCGTCCACCAGTGGACACTATCAATCACCGCGCGCGGATCGTCTCTATTCCCCCGCACGCCCGTGCTCGCCCCCTTGCAGTATCCCGTCAATGTCGACCGCGCGCATCCCGCGAAGCACGCCGTCGCGCCGCACAGCAGCGACCCGAGGCCGCGGGGACGAACAACGCGACGACCGTAGTTCGCCGGACGGCATCGCATTGCGTGCATGATCGTGATACAGGCGTGCACCGCTGGAAAGACAATGACGTGCGGATCTGCAGTCGGCATCCGCGCGAACTGCATCGTGATATTGACAGAACATACGCCGGCTGCTGTATGTCATGATGATTCGATGGTTAGATACGTTTGTCGCCGATCGCAGCTCTGCTGGGGAAAGGCTCGGATAGGCTCCGGAGGCGTGTGCATCGCCCGGACGGTCCCGTCGCTTCGTGACACCAGGGGGCGATGGCGAATGCTTGTAGTCAGGACGCGCTCGCGCTCCGTCCGAAACCCAACGACAAGGGCATGATAGTAACGAGATGAGATTGGGAGGATCCCGCAAAGGCTAAAGAGCGCCGTTCGCCGGAGCTAGAGCCGCACCTCGTTGCACGGTCGACCTGGGCTTCACCGCTCGATGACGGAATGCAGCGCGCGCCCGTACGTACGTCGGAGGGGCAACAGGCAAGCAGCCTGCCACCCACCACACGAGCACCCAAGGACGCGCGCGGGCGGATCGCAACACGCGTCGCAATTAACCCGTACCCGGGAACTGCGCGCTCTCCAGCAGAAGCGGGCCACTTAGCCTCGCTGATAGATGAGCACCCCCGCGCGGATCCACCCTTCCCGTCTCCCCCCACCGTGCGCGCGTCCGCCCCCGTTACCTCCCCTCGCCCGCCCGGCACAGGCAAAAGCGCCCCTGGGGAAGCGCACGTCAGGTGCGCGACCCGAACAGCAGGCCCGTGGGCGCATGTGTGCGGTCGGCGGTCGCCTGGCAGGCCGGCTGATCACACGTCTGACAGCGCGCGGCTTTAGAGCTTCGTGATATTCGCCGGCGCGGGGTGCGCCATCCCCAGATGCGCGAGCGGGTACGAGTGTGGGTACAACGGGTACTGTCCGTACTGGCGCGACACCCAGGGCGGCGCACCCATCCCGAGAGGTGCGCCGTCAGGCCCATCTGCGTCCGTGCTCCCTCCGGCGGGGCGAGCCGACCCTCCGGGGACGAGGGTCCGTGACGTGAGCATATCGTGCATCTATCATGCGAACCGCCGTCAGCCCAGACTGTGCTTGGATATGTCACTCGGGCGAAGACATACCTGCATGCGCAGCCCGTGCATGGCGGCGCGCATACCTCTAATCTCCTCTGCGGTGCGCAACGACTCCGAGCCCCGTGCGGCGGCGAGCGCACCGAGAGCGCCGGCGAGTGTCCCCAGCGACGAGTGGAGCGTTGCAAGGGTGTCCGGGAGCGGGGTAGTTGGGTCGAGCGGCGGAATACTGAGAGCAGTTGGAGAGTTCGTCGGGATCGCGGTACCTTGGGGATACGACATGGCGGGGACAACACCAGGTGTCGTGTAAGAACTGGGGCCGTACATCACACCAGGACCACCAGGAAGGTATGCGACAGCGGCGGTATTAGGAAATACTGTTGGATAAGGAGTAGTCGGTGATGTAGGCGACTGTGCGTGGAGATGTTGTACACGGGCGGCATCTGTGGAAGCGCGACTTCGACGTGGTCGTGATTGAACGTTCCATGTAGACTCTTCTGGGCTCGGGAAGTACGAAGCTATGTCGGAAGGATCCTCTTGAAGCGGGGGAGGAGAGGATTCTGATAGATCGGTAAGGTCTTGTCCTTGTGCTTCTACAACTTCTGATAGAGGGCCCTCGAGTCCTTCAAATGTTGCGAGGGGCGGCTCTGGCTGCCGATAGGCGTGGAACTGGGGTTGCACATCGGGTCTATACCACGGCCCAAGCGCATGTTTCACAGCGAACATCTCGCTACGCAACTCGTGCACGACGTTTTCCAACGCCGAGAGTCGCAGGCGCAACACGGTGTTTTCCGCAACTAAGTCGGTAGATGGGGGCGGCGTGGGAGGTGAAGTCGTATTTGAGGCATTCGCAACCTGTGCAACACCTCCCGCTTTTGCTTCCGCCTTCAGCAGATCAACATGTAAGAAAGAAGACGTTGATAACTACATGTCGTAGGTTGAGACACACCTTGGGACCGGAGCTCTCGTCGTCGCCCTGACGTCCGCTGTCCCGGGCTACTGCATCGGATGCAGTGCACTCGCACTGGTGACTTTCGACGGTTCCCCTCAGGACGGGCTGAGAACATTCAGGGTTTGGGCAGGCGACTTGGACATGTTGGCAGGATTCCGCGACATGCACTGGTAGAAGAAGCCGTTGACAAGTATGGGAGCAACCAAGATGCTCCTGCGGGCACCGGACAATCAACTCGTCTACCAACTGCCATGAGCGTCAGTACTCCATGGCGACGATAGAGTTGTGCGATAGACAGACATTGCGTATGACGGGATCGGCGGGGGCGAGGTCGTGGAGGGAAAGCGGGGTGCGGTCGATGGGGCAATGACAGTTGATGGAGATGGCCTGAGAGATGCACTCGTAGCAGAACGTATGAAGGCACGTCCTGGCGGTGCATGGTTCGACGAACGGCGATCTTTTGTGGGATTAAAGGCAAGTCCGGGCAGTTGGACGGCTGGAAACACACCTGCAGATGCAGCACACCTAGAGCGGGCCCGGTGAGAATCACGAGCGCAGAGAGAGAATAGCATGACGTACCAAATTAGCATTCGGAGTGTCAAGGTAAGTGTAAGAAGCCATCCTCTGCCTGAGCTGCGAAAGCGAGAGGATCCAGACGGCGGGAAGAATGAGGACTGGGAGCAGGAGGAGGCGAGGGCGGGGAGCAAGGAGGCGGAGCTCGAGGCGGCGTTCAGTCGGCAAGCATTGCTCATCGCGCCACCGGCTCAGGACACACCGGCCCGGGCCGCCTCTCCGATGCACCCACAACCTCCGAGCGTCTGCCCAACATCTCCCCTCTGCGACAACTTGAAGACATGTAGTATCCATCGTGTCTAAAAAGCGTGCACGAGTGACGATGTTCACTCCGTCTTAAATCACACCCAGGGTTACAACCGGCTCACTACACCGCGAGTAACTGTCACTGTGAGGGGGTAGTGGTACACTTGGACAGTGGCCTAGAGTACAGTAACGTAAGGCGAATGATTTCCTCCCCATCCGTCGGCTCAGCGACTCTATCTCACAGCGCTAAAAAAAAAAGGCTGTGGGGGTAGGCGCTCTAGATGTGTATATAACCCTCGCCATCCGGAGGTGGTCTCTGCGTTGCGCGCGCCTGCCCGCGACGACCTCCTTGAGCTGAATGAAATTTCGCATATAAGCAAACGACCTACAGGCGCGATTAACAGGACAGAACAGACCAAGAATATGCTTCGCGCGTGCTCTAGGTGTTGCTTGTGTGCCGCAAGAGCGTTGCTGTGCTTGTCCTTTCGCCAGAACCGACGCCAGGCCGGCTTCCCTCTCAAATGTGTCATAGTCTCGACAATCTTCCTCATCTCTCTGTGATTTTACGATCGACAGGGAGTATTGTTAATGAACGTCGCCAAAAGTGAAGTAGCGAGTGATGTGAGACGCACTCCTCTAGCTCTGCAATATGCTCCTTCGTCTTCTCATCCAGCTCATCCTCCGGCGCATCTCCTATAGCGGCCTTCACAGCTAACTCGACGCCCTTGGCCAAGTCGGCGATTTCCTCGCATTCCTCATAGTTCCGCTTGACCGCCTAGCATCTATTTGTTTAGGCGGCGTTCTCCAGCTTCGTGCGCACACTCACCTCGGCGCGTTGCAAAATCGTAGCAACAACAGATGATATGCCTTGTAGGAATGGAACAGAAGACCCAACGTTCCCGGTGGCCTGAACAACCGCGATAAAGGGGCTGAGTGGAATATGAGAGAAACCTCGTCCGATAGAGCGCATCGTTGTACCAAACTTGAGCCTAGTGACGAGCTTCTTCGAAGCCCGGCGGACTATCGCGAGATGTAGAGGCATGGTGCGGCCGGTGGCGGCGAGTATGTTCGAGGACTGCAGGCGGCGATGGGGGGTGGATATGACTAGAGGAGGCGACAGTGTCGGACGGCATTCTCCCAAGGATAGGTGTCCTTGCATCCAGCCGCACCAACGACGCGCGTAGTACAGCCTCATTCCAAACGTGAGGAATTTGGTCGAACACATGAGCGGGGCAATGCACGGGCGTCATATATTTCCAAGGAACGCTGTCTTGAACTCTTGTTGCGAATGCCTGAGCAGCGCAAAGTTCGGTCCTAGAAGCTCCAAGCCAACTGTTAAGAGAGGACGCGTCGTACTGAAGAAAAAGCCACTCACAAGGAAATGCAGGAGACCTCGGGTCGACCCCGAGGACGTCAAGCATTCAACCCATGAATGCGCTCAGTGATACCACATTTCTTGAAAGGAAAAGCGTTATCACAGCATGGATATGTACTGGTAGAAAGGATTGATGAAGGCCAGCGAATAGCTCCTTACATTGGTCGTTGACAGAGTCCCGCGGCGTGCGGGCGCTGGGGCCGTATGTTGGTGATTTAAGGTCGGGAGATGAGCACGAGGGTAAGTGTTCCATCTGCGTTATGCACTGCAGTAAGATATATATGCTATGAAAGCAAACACGTCAGAGGAGGTAACAGTACTTTATCAACTAGGCTAGAAACATTGGCGAACGCCATACTCAACGCCTCGGCAAACGCCGGAGTGCATTTGGGCGTTTATCACGCCGCAGAGTCCAGCGGAGAAGTCAGATCCATACGCTTCCATACGCTCCTCCGCTCGCCATCATGCGCGCGCACATAGTTATGTTGAGACGTATATCGCTACTTTCGTTGAGGACCTACGCACTCGCGGTCAACAACTATGCCAGCAGCATCGATCGAGAAATATGAGCGATCGGCGGAGGAGCCTCGGACCGTGAGTCGCCATGTCCTCCCCCGCGGTCCGGTACGGTCGAGCTCCTGACCATCTCTTCTCCCCCAGCACTCATAAGTACCCCACAGATGGCGGGCGCAGTATCCTCGACCTCTTTGCCAGCTAACCATGTCCTCGTTCGCGAACACGACCCCGTTTGCGTCCAACCCGATCACCACCAAGGCTGAGCTCGCGCAGTATCTTACCGGCATCCTCGATCCCCTTGCGCCCCATACGTCCCCAGGCGGCGCGCGCATCCACCTCGGCTTTACCGGCACACATTACGATGAGGCCGCCGCCCAGCTCGAGGGCTTCTCGCGCCCCATCTGGGGGCTCGCCTCCTTGCTCGCGGGAGGCGGCTCGTACCCGGGCGTAGAGCGCTGGGTCAGAGGCTTCGCAAACGGCACAGACCCGGATCACGAGGAGTTCTGGGGCAACATGCGCGACAAGGACCAGCGTATGGTAGAGTGTTCTGCGATCGGGTTCTCGCTATCCGTGGCCAAGGAGCAGCTTTGGGACCCACTTCCGGCGGAAGGCAAGCGCCATCTCGAAGAGTGGCTCGGAGGCATGAATGACAAGGAAATGCCGAACACAAACTGGCTCTGGTTCAGAGTAAGTTCTTTTTTGGAGTAGATACGTACACTATGCTGACTGTGCTTGCCCAGGTCTTTGCGAACCTCGGCCTCTCAAAAGTCGGCTCTCCACGCTTCGACGGAAAGCGCATGAAGGCGGACCTTGACCACCTCGACACTTTCTACATCGGTGACGGGTGGTCACGCGATGGTCCCGAGGGCGTGGTTCAGCTCGATTACTACTCTTCGTCGTTCGCCATTCAATACGCCCAGCTGGTCTACTCCAAGCTCGCGCAAGCGGAGGACCCGGAGCGGTGCGAGGAGTTCCGCGATCGCGCCCGCAAGTTCGCCCTAGACTTCGTGCACTATTTTGATGAAGAAGGTAGCACCTCCTTTTATACGGACCCGGTCATGAGTGGACTACGCTCACACGGCTAAAACAGGACGCGCGATCCCGTTCGGAAGAAGTCTCACCTACCGCGCCGCGATGTCCTCATTCTGGGGCGCCCTCGCCTTCGCCGACGTCGATCCTCCTGCCCCCCTCACCTGGGGCGCCGTAAAGGGCCTCCAGCTCCGCAACCTCCGCTACTGGGCGCGCCAGCCCGGCGCATACTACCCCGACGGCACCTTCACGATCGGCTTCTGCTACCCGAACCACAACATGACCGAGAACTACAACTCGCCCGGGAGCCCGTACTGGTTCTGCAAGTCCTTCATTCCGCTCGCGCTCCCGGAGTCGCACCCCTTCTGGGCGTCCGCCGAGGAGCCGTACCCCGCCGCGCTCCGCAACACGGTCAAGCCGCTCTACAAGCCGCTCCACATCGCGTGCAACCTCGGCGGACACACCTACATCCTCTCCTCCGGCCAGCAGTGCTCGTACCCGGTCAAGCAGAGCGCGGCCAAGTACGGCAAGTTCGCGTACTCGTCCGCGTTCGGGTACAGCGTGCCCGTCGGGAGCCTCACGCTCGAGGAGCACGGTGCGGACAGTGCGCTCACGCTGAGTGCCGACGACGGCGAGACGTGGAAGCTCCGCCGCGAGACGAAGGAGGCGCGGTTCGAGCACGGCGGGCGCTGGCTGCGCTCGATGTGGTACCCGTGGAAGGACGTGTCCGTCGAGACGTGGCTCGTCCCGCCTACGCCCGACACGCCGCTGTGGCACCTGCGCGTCCACCGCATCCGGTCCGCGCGCGCTCTCATCTCCGCAGAGGGTGGCTGGGCGATTTACGGGCAGCGCGCGGACGACAGGGCGTTGGAGCCGTCGACCGGGGAGGCGTTCGGCACGCTCGAAAACGGGAGTGAGGCCCGCGCAACGTCCAAGGCGGGCGTTTCTGGAATCGCGGAGCTTGGCGGCAGGGCGAGTAGGAAGGGCAAGGCTATGAGGACGGACTCGAACACGAACCTCATGGTCCCTCGTGCAGTCCTGCCGACGCTCATAGAAGAACACGAGTCTGCTGGAGGGGACACATGGCTGGTCACCGCTGTGTTTGGCTTGCCTTCCGTGAATGGTGCAAATGGTGCGGCCGCCGGATGGGAGGCGGAGTGGAAGAAGCGACCCGTGATTCCAGAGGAGATCTCAGCGCTCATGATTTGAAGAGATGTTTATCATTGTATTTTATAGGCCTAACATACGGTTTTGCATTCGCCAGTTCGTCCCCAACCCTGGAAGAGCTGAACGACAGTGAGCAACACGCGGACCTTGAGTCCAGTCCCCCTAGCTTCCACCATTGCTTTCGTACCCCGTTCATTCCGTCACGTATCGCCTGTTCCCTGTCTCGTTCCTTGGTCAGCTGTTTCCTCGCACTCACCAACAGAAGACAGCGCGCGTACCCTAGTAGCCAGATGCAGTAATTTTTTCTAGGTACCGATTATCTGGAGTTCTTCTGAGGCGGTCCAATACACCGCCATCTCGTCACGACTCATCTGCCCGGGAGCGATGTGCTTGCCGCGTCCCGTGTGTTTCTGCGTTTAGTGGATGACGTAGTACTCCGGTAGACACGAGGTTTCCTGCATTTCCTTGTGAGTAGCTTTTTCGTCAATATGACGCGTCGTCGCTGACATTTTCTCTCGAGGCCACAGAACTGGAATTCGCGCTGCGCAGACCTTTCCACCGAGGGCAAATTGGAATCCAATGACGCCCATGCATTGCCCCGGTCATGTGTTCGGCCAAATCCCTCGCGGTGGTATGAGGCTGTACGAGCGTAGTGGGTGTGGTCGAATCCAAGTACGCCCATCCTGGGGAGAGCCTGAGTGCAACCCGACACTGTCGCCTGCTACCTACCCGTATCCGCCGCTGCCTGCAACCCTCGAAATTACTCGTCGTCGTCCGCCGCACCATGCCTTTTCAGCTCGCACCAGCTCGCCAGGCCTCGAAGAAGCTTATTGCAAAGCTGAAACCCGTATGGCTCGGGAAGGGGATGCGTTCCATCGGACGAGGTGCCTCGCGAATCCCACTCGGGCCCGTCATCACGGTGGTACAGACGACAGGCAACGTCGGGTCCGCTGTGCCTTACCTACAAGGAGTCTCGTCTCTAGTGGTATCGATTCTGCAACGCGCCGATGTGAGTATACGAGCTATTTGATCCCGCACGATCACCACTAAAAGACGTGACTTTTTGCCAGACGGTGAAGCGTAACCGCGAGGAGTGCGAGGAGCTAGCTTGGTTAGCCAAGAGCGTTGTATCTACGGTGGGGAACGTCACTAGAGACGTGCCTGAAGACGAGCTGGATGAGAAGATGAAAGAGCATATCACCGAGTTGGAGAGGTGCGTTTTGTTCGTTGCGTCTTCTCCACCGCGTTGACCACGGTTCGCATTGTCGCATTCGACAGAAACATGACGGAAATCATGAAGACGATGAGACATCTGCAGGACAAACCGGTCTGGCGCCGGTTCGTGCGCAAGGACAAGCATAGCGACGCTCTGGCGAAACACAAACAGGGGTTAACGCACGCGTTGGCGATGTTCCAGGTCGGTCTCTTTCTGTTCACGGTATCCATACATTCTTGTTAACCCAATGGAATTTGAGCAGACAAAGGAGCTCGTTGCGATCAGGCATGCGCAACACCGAGACCACGTACAGACGGCGGCCACCCTGCAGGAGCTCCAGACTGCCGGGGTTATATACTCATCTACCGCGCTTATCTTTCACCGCCTTTTTTTTTAGCGCTATGATGTAAACTTCTGGGCTTCGAAGCCCTTGCACCGCGGGCATATCCGCATGTTTCCAGATAAATCATTTTGATAACACGGTAATGACTGAAAAAATGCCACCACGTTGTTTCACCATGCGCTATGCTTCGAACATACAAAGAACATTGTGTACTGTGTGGAACATCGTGAATACATGCTTGGGACATTGAAAACACCCCATGTGTTCAGCATGTTTTCACGGTATTCCGATCACCAACATACAAAGCTCATTTTTTCAGTTCTCACAATGATTTCAGTATGTCGTTGAGAAGAGCATGCTTATTTGCCCGCGGTGTTGTGCGCACCCGTTCCGTGTATGTCTTCTCTTTATGGTAGTCGCGCGTTTAAGCGCCTATGCTCTCTCTCTCGCCTCGTTCCCCGTATCTCGGACGATCCCGCTCGCGCGACTGCCTCGTGCGCTCGCTCACATATACCGCCCATCTCGCGTCGACCGGTGCTTCAGTCTTTCCCCCACTGAAGCACCGGTGAGTCCTTCCGTAGCTTCTGTCTCCCAGTATGTCCATAAGCTCATTCCATGCAGTCCTCCCTAGGTACCTAGCTATGCAATACATATGAGTCTTTCCCCCACTGAAGCACCGTCCTCCCTAGCTCCTCCCGTCGTCGGCTCGGACCTCGTTTAGACTTCTATGCTCTGGTGAGAAGTCGGTCTGGCTATACGAAACCCTAGGAGCACTGCCTCAGAGTCGCGGCGGCAGCGCTTCTATCTACTTGCTTATCCCCACGAGTACTTGCATGACTGCGTTCCTCTCAGGTTGCTCAGCAAGGGCCCCTAGTTTGCCATCTCCAGCTCCGAGTTGTGGGTCTCTGCGCATAAATTTATAAATGCCAGCACAAGAACTGTGCCCGTTGAATTGAACTTCGACTTTCAAGCTGTCCAGGATCCGTGTCTTTCATGTGTCATAGATGGCGGACAAAGCTCTCAGCCAAGCTCCGTTTTTTGCCCCATCCCCCCAGATGAACGTGTGTCATCAATGTCGAGGAGAGCGTACAACCAACGATAGTGATACAACGCACTACGAACAACAAGCCGAACTCAAATACCACGCCACGTCTACCCGTGTACTTCCAGAATCCCATCGTCTTCCTCGTCTTCCTCCTCCTCATCGTCTCCCTCGTCTTCCTCGCCACCCCGCACATCGGGCTTTGTATCCTCCGCGTCCTCTTGAGCGTCGGGCTTCTTGTCCGCCTCCTTCATAGACGTGTCCTCAGCGGCAGCCTCAGGCAGCCCTTTCGACTCCTCCGCGTGCTCCGCAATCGACGGAAGCGGCAACGTCCCGGAACGGGACTTCTCCGCCTCCCCAGCATGCGCAGCATCTTCCATATGCAACGGAGCGCCCGCCGTGAATGCCTCTCCAAGCGAGCTCACAGTCGACACGGCCATGTCCAGGACCGCCTCGACGCGCTTCCGCAGCGAGTTGCTCTCGCTCGTCACAGTCTGCCAGTCTCGCAGTTAGCTACGACACACACTCGTCTTTACACAACGCGTAACTCACCATAGTGCGTAAGTTGATCACCGCCAGGGCTTCGTGAATCTCCACCACCAGCGCCGGCTCGCGATCCTCCTCGGCCGCCTCCTCGTCCATCTCCTCGGGCATGTGCAGCTCGACCGAGTCGAAGTGCTCCTCGAGGAACCACGCGAGCCGCTGTATGCGCGTCACCGGGTCGGTCACGTCCGCGTGCGGATGTGCGTGTTTTGGCGCATGGGTGTGGCTGTGCGCACTCGTCGTCACTGGAAAAGTGGTAGACACGGTCAGTAGGCGTACTGGGATAATCCGAGAAATTACTAACGCTTCACGGAGGCTGGGCTCTTATCGATCCCGGTGATGAGCCCGAGCGTCGAGTCCGCAATCATGTCGTTGCTCGCACTCGAGTCCCACTCCAGCGTGAGCTCGTGCTCCGACGTCTGCTTTACATCGACCGCGCCCATCACCTATTCTTCCATCAGTACCCAATACTCCAGTCGACGCTAAATGAGGGACTGACCCGCATGGTGACAACCCCGTCCTTGTCCATACCCTCCTCAACAGCGCCAAACATACCCTCCAAATGCCACCGTACGAGGTCCCAGCCGACCCCAAGCGCAACCTTCTGGCGCTGCGTGACCACGCACGTCGTGAGCCCCGCGAAGTCGCGCAGGTCGCGTGGGTCGAGCAGCGTGTACGAGTAGTCCTTCGACACTAGCAGGCCCGAGATGATGTCGTTCGGCTGTGGGGGCTTGTTCGCAAGCGTGCCGATTGCCTAGCAGATCCAGTCGTAGGTTAGGCTTCGTATGAATCAGGGATTGGGGATTTATGAGGGACGGCGTACCTTCGCCACACGCTCGCTGCGGAACGTCAGCTCGAGCGTGTCGAGGTTCCGCGGGGTGTGGATTTTAATCTCCTCGTCCCGGCTTTTGTACCTATCCTGCATCGCAGCCTTCAGACGGCCCATACCGGTCGCCTCGCCGTGTACCAAGACCTTGCATTAAATCAGCTACCAGGCCCCTGCACGGACAGACTCAACGAGCACTCACAATATGTTGCGGCTTCACGAGTTCCATGAACTCAGAGTTCTGCGAGTAGTCCACGTGCGCGCTGAACGACATGTAGTCGACCGAGATCTTTCTCGGGATCGTGTTGCCCTTCATCGTGGTGATCTCTTCGGGCTCGGTGAGGATTTCCTAGTGATACCAAGGGTAAAAAGGGCATGAATACCGACTCACACGCTCACAGGCCAGCCGCACACGCCACGAAGAGGAGGTGAAACGAAACCGTCCATTGCTTCGCATGGTACATACAACATGGACACGAGACGATACACGACAACGACGAAGCGCGGGCACGTCCTGAGGTAGTCACTCACCCTCGCCATCGTTCCTTCGATAGAGTACCCCGTGACGATCAAGCCGTTCCGTCCGTCGGGCGCCCAGAGTTCCAGGAGTTCGCGACTGGGTCCTGTCTGCATGAAGCCGGGGGAGGCGAGTACCACACAAGGAGGACCTTCAGCAATTTTGCGCTCCCATCCTCGCGTACCGGGTACATTTGTGATGTGTCTGGGAATATATGTTAGCGGCGTCCGCAGACGATTGAGCAAACGACATACTTGAATACAAAGGGGTTGTCGTGTTTCGCGAATCGTGTGCGTACGTTCGCATTCATGGTGTGGATGTACGTCTGATACACAGCCATACACTTCCGGGCGAGACTTGACGCGTAGTACACTGGTACATTGTGGAGGTCCGGATGTTTCGCCCAGTACTCGTCCAAAATCAGCAGCAGTTCCTGAGCACGACCCAAGGCGAACGTCGGAAGCAGAACGTGACCGCCGCGGCGAATGATAGAGTGAACCAAATTCGTGAAGCGCGTCTCCTTGTCTTCTCGAGGCTCGTGGCTCTGGACACCGTAGGTGCTCTCGACAATCAGGACGTCAGGGTGGACGGGTGGAATCTCGGCCTTGACCAAGTGTCGGTCCTCTTCTCGGGAGTAATCGCCAGTATACAGAATTTTGAGCCCAGCAATGTCGATGAGGAACATACAAGCACCGAGGACGTGACCAGCGTGGTAGGGCGTGAAGGTGACACCAGGACACGGGTTGATGACTTGGTGAGCAGACACAGTAGTGATAGACGCAAGAGACATAGACATTTCGAGTGGGGTGAACAACGTATCCGTTGATGATGAACTGGGAAGGAATGTTCAGCAGCCAGCTAGAAGACGTGCGGGAGAACGCACCTCATGCGAACGAAGTCCTGCATCATGAATTTATGGAGAGCCTTGGTAGGGTGGGTCATGTACACCTTTCCCTTCCCATTTTTGAAGTTCGTCTATAGCGGTATAAGGCTCAGTCATGAAGAGATATGTTTGCGGCGAACCTTCTCCATGATGTACGTGAGGGCGGCTGCATGGTCCAGGTGAAAGCTACCTAATTGTGAGGACAGGTAGCGGAAAGAACACAGGCAGAACATACTGAGTAATAAGAAGGACATCGACGGTACTCCAGTCCAGTTCGTCTATGAACGGTAGAGAGGCAATGCCGCTGTACGCGGGGTGAACACCGGCATCACAAACAATGGTCCGACCACGATATTGCAAGACACAACATGAGCGGCCAACTTCCTGCCCTGCTCCTAGAAGCGTGATGCTCAGTTTGGGTACGTCCGCCATCAGAGAAGCGACGCAGGAGAGAGAACAACAAAGCGAGAAAACGAGCGGAGGGGAGACGACGAGGGCAGGAGCAGAGAGACGGTCCGCGCCGCTGACGCCCAACCGGACGAAGCACACCGTTAGACGCCCGCACATCCAGACCGTACGCGTGCATTCGACTTCCACAACATATATACGAGCTGGCCGGCACCGAATTGAACATGTGCGGGTCTCAAGTACGATAGATAGCACCACTGTTGCACGCAAAGGACTGAGCTGAGTGGACATAAATATCATCCAGATCCCTTCGCATTACAAGAAGCATCTACAACTACTTAGTGCTACAATCCTTCCCATTTTTGAACTTCCGTTCCCTCACTCTACTCATCCAGCCAGTCCAAGAATTGCGGGGTGAAGTAGGTCAAGATCAACGTGCACCCTGCAAGCATCTAGTCAGCTTCGCCGGTCAGAATCCAAGGTGGTAGACGTCAGCTCACCTGCCCGAACCATGCTCTCCACCGTCTCGAACGCCATCGTGCGCAGGTCGTACACCCCTGCGCGCGCACCGGCCACGACCATCGCGTACTCGCCGCTGACCTGGTAGCACGCCAGTGGGTGGTCGTGTGCGAGCTCTTTCGCGTCCTGAATGACGTCCAGGTACGGTAGAGCAGGCTTCACCATGATGATGTCCGCGCCCTCCTCCACGTCGCGTTTCTACGTCCAAGTCAATATCTAGTTGAACTGAGTGTGTGGTGTATACTCACAATAGCACGCCGCGCGAGGCCCTTCGCCGTGGGCGGGAGCTGGTAGCATTTCCGGTCACCGAACGAGGGCGCGCTCCCTGCCGCGTCCCGGAAGGGCCCGTACAGCGCGCTCGCGAACTTCGCGGAGTACGCCATGAGGGTGCAACGGTTCCCGTACCCGTTGTCAATGAGCGCGCGCTTGATCGTCTTGATACGACCGTCCATCATGTCGCTTGGGGCGACGCAGTGCGCGCCGGCACGCGCGTACGAGAGGGCGACCTCCGCAATGCGCGCGGCCGAGGGCGTGTTGTCGATGGTGCCGTCGGTCCTGAAGAGGCCACAATGACCGTGGGAGGTGTACTCGCAGAGGCAGACGTCACACGCGATGTAGAGCTCCGGGAAGAGCGCGCGGAGCTTGCGCACGGCCAGGATGACGGGTCCGTTGGGGTCGTCTGCCGGGCTACCGCGGTCATCCTGTAGACATAGAATTAGCGTGATAACTAGCGTAATGGAAAGGCTGCACGTACCTTTTCGCAGCGCATGGGGACACCGAAAAGGATCACACTGCGAAGGCCCTTCTTTACAAGAGGACCGAGGAACTCCTCAAGCTTGTTAACACCCCACCTGGCCTGGCCGGGAAGCGAGGGAATGTCGACGTATGCATCGGGGTCGTCGGTAATGAAGATAGGGTACATGAGCATAGACTTTGTGATGCTGCGCTTCGCCTGCCATGAGCGGGAGAGCGGGTGCTGGTAACCACCCTGGAGAACGGAGCTGCAGGAGTGAAATGTCGATTCAGCATACACAGGCGTGGGCGAGGGCGGGCGCGGTACTGACGAGATGTCCATGCTATCGAGTGCGGCGGGGGTGTGGGTGCGGTCTGTGGGTTGGTGGGCCACGATGCGCGCGGTCTTTTGTAGGATGGGGGAGGGTGTGAGAGGAGGGACGTGTCCCTGCGGGTTCCGGTGCTCGGCAGTGGGATGGATGAGAGCGCCCCTCGGCGTCTCCTCCCTCTCCCCCCCTCCGAGCTCTCGCGGTCCCGGCCATTGTCCCCTTGCCGCCTCCCACACCCTGTCCCGCAACGTGTCTCTTTCTCAGTAAGCATTGCCTCGAGCACGATACTTGCAACGGTATTGCCAATGCTGCCAGGACCGCGCTTGTCTCTGTGATCGACACAACCTCTGTCCTTACCAAATGCAGGCGGTCGCCTCGTCAAATTCGCAACACATGGCACAAGCTTCTTTCCGTCCTCGTGGTCGGTATGCGGCAGGAGTGGCAGGGATTGCAGGGTGTGAGCTCGGAGGCTATAGGAAACACCACTTCACTCCGTACGCCATACATCTGAATGATCATCGCTTCTATGCCCACCTGCAAGGCACACAAAGCACCCTGTCTGCTTCATCCTTATTGCTAACCAGCTCCTCCAGGCTTCTCCATCGACTTTCAAATCAAATCAATCACACATCGTCTACTTCAGAGAGACCGAGCATGTCGGTAATTCAAGTAGCATGCCAGTCCAGCGACTCCCGCCAACTCTATCGACCACTATGTGTCCGATACATGCATGCACTCAAAAGTATGAACAATAGTACGTCAAGCAATATGAATTCATATAGAGAATCTAGTATGTTCCAAAATTGCTGCAGCGACACCTGGTATGTACGTTCCTGACGCTCATCCCACGAAAGGTGCCACACGAAACGCTCGGACGTGTGCTGCCAGGGCTGTCGGAGCGCAAGTCGTCGATCGCCCCTCTTACCCGACTGGATCTCGACAACAGACATGGGCGAGCGCGCTGGAAAACCGCCCCCAGCCGTCCCCCAGTATTAAACGTCAAAACCTGCAGCCCTATCCGACGAGGCTACGCGACTGCTGTAAGTCCGACAGTAGCAAAGCTCCCCAGCACCCTAAACCTGGTCGTGGAAGCGGCATCAGGCCTGCCGTAAGTGCAAGTTACTCGCCCACTAGGACTTCAGGAGGTACGCGGGTCTAGGTGTGTATCCCGGCGTCCTCCCCGCATCGCCGCCCGAAACGGCTGTTCATAATGTTTTTTCGATGGGCCCATCGTTCTGATAATAGCTGTAACGGACCCCCGGATATAAAGCACCGCCTTGGCTGGCCGCAGTCTCGGATTCTATCCATTACTTATAAGAGGTGAACGTTTGACTCGCGGTTGACGATGATCCCACCGCGATACTCTCATCCCTCCGAGTCACATATAGCAGCACAGCGAAGACCCAGCGACTCGACGCATACCTGCATCATGTCCGCACTTCCGTATACAGCAGGGGCAGCCGTCCTCCACAACCCCGACCTGCTGCCGGAGATTTTCAAGCATCTCGCACCGTTCTCGGAGCCGCTCGCGCTGGCACAACTTGAAGAGCCTCCCGCAGACCTTCTACTTCCGGAGCATACATATCTGTGCAGGCGTACCCTTGTGGCCGCAGCCTTGACCTGCAGAGCTTTCGCGGAACCCGCCTCGAGCGTGCTCTGGCAAGTTCTATACAGTGGACTGCTCCCTCTCCTCTGTCCTCTTTCCGCCTTCAGGATCGTAGCCGATGGCAACGATCGGACTACCAGATATGTGAGAGAACGCAGCTGTGCAGTCACTGACAGGCACTGACATTGTTGCACCCCCACAGGTGATTGATTCAGACGACGTTCACCTTGAAGACCTGGCCCGATGGACACACTGCACCCGCAGGGTACGGCATCTAGTCCTCAGTCACACCGAGAAGTCTCTGCTTGGGGCACCGTTCGTCCCCTTCTTCCTCCTGTGTGCCATGAGGGCAGGAGAACCTATCCTCCCTCTGCCCCAAACAATCGCCTTCAAAGAAACTTCCGACGGCTATGCGCCCTCGGAGCTTCTTCGTGCCTGCCTCTCGCCCACTTTGTCTAGCATAACGGTGATGAGCAACATCCCGCACTCCTTTAGCGTGCACCTTGACGGCGACCTGAGGATGCTGTCGACAATGTGCGACAACGTGCAGCGCATCACCATAATGAGCCACGACATGGTGCTCTGTAACCCTCCTCTCACCGGATTCCGTCGGCTGCGTGCTGTGGACCTCGGGCAGATTGCCTGGGAAGAGAGTAGACCTGTCATGTCCCAGCTGCGCTCTCTGGAGAAACTGGAAGAACTGCGGGTCGGCTTTTGGCACGACAACTACGGGGTGTCCCAGCCTCCAATCAAACCGGACCCCAAAGGCTTCCTCGCCCTGCGCAAACTGCGACTCGTGGGAACAGCACCCATCACCGGCCAATTCCTCTCCTCCATCGGCGCCACGTCGCTGCAGCACCTCGAGGTCGTGCAGACAAGAATGAATTCCTTCGCCGACTTTGACACCCTGGTGAGCGCGGTTCCCTGGGTGCAGATCACGCCCTCGCTCCGACGGCTCTATCTGGCCCTCCATGCGGAGCTGCACACACTTCGATTCTGCGACAACAACCCCGTCCACGCCCCCTTCTTCAGCGTCCTCGCACCACTGGCCGACTTGCACGCGCTCGAGACACTGGAGGTCGCTACCTGGAACAGGGTTATCTCGATCTCGGACGACGCTGTCGCTCAGATGGGCACCGCCTGGCCCCGCCTGCAGCACCTCGCCGTCACCGTCTCCTCAACCTTCACACGCGGGCCCGACGCTGCTCTCTTCACGCCCTACGACGCCGAAATCGCCCGGCCCACGCTCTCGGGCCTCATACAGCTCGCCGAACGTTGCCTCTCTCTCGCCTATTGCGCCATCGACGCGGCGTCTGTGTCCGAGGCAGAGCTCGTTGCGCTCGAGGAGCACTGCGACGCCTTTTCCCCCGCACGCGTACAGAAGATCCAGGGGGGCTTGGAGCAGCTCGTCCCCGCGCGCCGGGCCCACAGCAGCCACTTCACGCTTCCGGACGTTGACCGGCTCGCACACGCGCTGCATTCCCTCTTCCCGTCCCTGGAGGGCGTGAGCGTGCGCCCCGAGCTTGACATCAACTTCCCCCCGACGCTCCTCCCTTTTGAACGGGAAAATTGGGGTTTGTGGTCCGAGGATGAGCAGGGGGCAGATGTGTTCCGTCTGCTGGAGAGGCTCAACGAAATGACGAAAAAGGCGGCGCCCTGAAACGCAGGTAGTATGCCCTGTGTCACGTATATGGTAAATTTATGCATGTAAGATCTGGTGCACTGGGGACATCATGCGGATAGTTGGGCGAGAGCACAGACTTTATGTGCGATTCCAAGTCCCAGTGCGCTACATTGAATACAACATGCGGCATGGACAGAAACTAGTCGAAACACGTAACAATCGAGGCAGCGTCTACAGGTGAATCGGCGCGCTCGGGAGGCGGGTAGTGCAGTGTGGCTATAGGGAACACCACTTCACTCAGTACGCCATACATCTGAAGATCTGAACGATCATCGCCCACAAAGCATCCTGTCTGCGGCTTCGCCTTTATTGCTGCCGCTGTGTACGGCAAGAATGGCTACCATGCGCTCGACCGTGATATCACTACGCTCGCGCACACAAGTTATGGGACGTGCAAAGTACATACTAATGACGCTCACTCCTTCCATCAACTCCGCATAGGCACCTGCTTACCTTTGCCACTCAAGTCAGACGAACTCCTTCCCAGTGTCTCCAAAAGTTATAGCACACTGGCTGTTTCGCGCTCAGCGCACCTCAGATGACTCTGGCATTGCTCAGACTCACGCTCGCCCGGCACCGGTCCGTCCCAATATCACATATCTCCCATCTGCGCCCCACTCCCGCCCTCCAAACTCTCCGTCCATACACCACCGGCAAACCTGCACGCAAAATGGGCAAGAAGAAGTCCTCCGTCCCCGCCGAAGAGCATCTCTTGTTGCCCCAGCACCCCGGCCGCCCTGACGCGCAAACTACGCCCATCGTAGACACGCACACGCATCTGCTATCCACATTTTCGTGCTACCGCAGCAAGTACAAGGAGGGCAAGCACGACACGGTCTACGACTTCGTGCGCGAGCTATACCGAGGCCATGGGGTGGACGCGATCGTGGACGTGTACTGTGAAGCTCCGGTCACGAAGCAATGGCGGGAGCTCGCGGACTCCGCGCTCTCGGAAGAAGACAGGAGGGTGAAGTGGGGCGGACTCGAGTATTGGTTTGTTATGGGTTAGTCCAAATCCTACCATATATTGTCAAAGGCTTGAAGCCTGACTTCGAATGGTACAGGTGTCCATCCGTGAGTTCTAGCGAAAGTGAGGCAAGCATCCCGCTCATGCCATTCGGCACAGGCACGAAGCGAAGGAATACAATGACGACGTAGAACGCGATATGTCAGTCCACGCTCGTCTGCACGGTGGGCTGCACGACTGACTACGGCATGCAGATTGGAAGCAATGGCGCATCCGCGCTGTGTGGGATGGGGCGAGATCGGGCTCGACTACCACTACGACAACTCTCCGCGCGAGCAGCAGCAAGAAGTATTCATCCGCCAGCTCAAGCAGGCCGTGCGGTTAGGAAAACCGCTGACCATCCACACACGAGAAGCGGAAGAGGATTCTGAGCGCATTCTCAAGGAATACGTCCCCAAGGATCATCGGGTAAGCCGGTATCACATCCTACCTACGAGCAAGTTAATGCTGAAACGGCCGTTAGATACACATACACTGTTACACCGACTCACCCGAGTGGGCCGCGCGCATGCTGGAGCATTTCCCCAACCTCTACATCGGGATCACAGGTGCGTGCCCACCACCCCGTCTTAGTGTCCGACATTTTCCATCTCACCTTCCGCTCACTCACAGGCGTCATCACATACGCGACGAACCTCAACACTTCCGCAGTCATCCGGCAAATGGCTGCCGCCTCCGCCTCCCCTCTGCGCATCCTGCTAGAGACGGACGCGCCATATATGGCCCCGTCCAACATCTACAACACGCTCAAGAACGTCAAAGGCCGGCTGCCGATCTCGCACTCGGCAATGATCCCGTGGACTGCGGAGTTCACGGCGGATATGGCGAATGAGACTGCCGCAGAGGGCGCGCGGTGGGACGCCGAGAGGGTCCTGCGGGAAGGCAGAGAGAATGCTAAGCAGATGTATGGCGTATGAGCGCACGGATTTATAGATTTGGGTGCTCGAGCCATGCCGCAGCCGCGATACCTCAACCGCCTCCAGCATTATTCTGGCCGTGTCGCCGCGGTCCTTGCGAATTGGCGAATTGCAATTGTAAAGAATTGGACATCGATCTCGAGGGAACGCAATGCATACAGGCACCTAACATCACATCTTCGACACGCAGACACCAGGATACTACACCACTTGCCCTCCACTCAGTTACCGCCAGTCCAGCTGTAGCGAAGTGATCAGTTAAGACATGCGCTGTGGGATAGTAACAAGAGAACGCGACGTACACTGCCGGTCCAGGGATCGGGTACGTAGAGTCAGGGTTGTCGTACACGTCGAACACGATGCCGGGTCTATTGCGCACGCTCAGCATCCGCGCCAAACAGCAACCCATGCAGCACGAAACTCACGTGTCGGGGGTGTATGCGCCCGGGAATGCCACCAGCCCAGAGGTAGGCAACGCGTTCCCGGTGCCGGTGACCTCAATCTGGATGCACGACGGGTAGAGCTGCGCGCCCGGGTAGGCGAACGCGCCGTGCAGCGCGATTCTAGATGAGCATTGCGAGGTTATGTCAGTCCGAATCCACGCAGGAGCCTGGTAGGGGTAGGACGAACATCTCGTGTCGGATGATGTACTGGCCAGCCTTGAGCTTGGGCGGGATGGTGATAGTGTAGATCGAGTCCGTCGCGTACAGCCCGTCCGTGGCTGCCCACTTGCCGTCAGCGGTCTTTCCAGCTTCGTCGATCTTGAACCACACCGAACTGTTCCGGGGAATGGTCAGTGTATGATCGGTGGGATATGTGGAGCGACGTACTCGTTGCCGGGCATCCACTGAGTAATGTCACTGGGAGCGCGAGCAAGATATGTGATGATGGGTCCGACATGGCTACGGTTGTCGTTAAATGTATGCTCGCATATAACAGCAGGAGGGACTTACGAGTCAGGCCAAGCGGTCCAGTTCAGGCCAATTTGGGAGCCGGCGGGAACTGGGTTGGCGAAGATGGGGGCGGGCTTCGAGCCGAAGACCCCTCCGTCGGTGTACCCGTTGCACTGGACGCTAAAAGAGAGGCCGCATCAGCACTCGTATTATGAGGGGGAAAACGGGTCGGTGCCTACTCGATCAGAGTGAGGTCCGTGACCGGGCCTGTCCGCAGGAAACGCAGAGTCAGCATGGAATCTGACTCCTCGCAAGCTCAAAACGTACCATTGCCGGGGATGGCGCGGATGATCCGCTCTGGCTGGGGGTTCATGTAGACGTCCTGGTACGGCAGATACCCGGTGTAGTGCGTCGAGCCGACGACGACGTCTTGGACGTAGCCATGGGCGTTGACGCGAGCTGCCCCCAAGGCAGCAACGAGGAGCGTAGAGAGCAGAGAGAACATCGCAGCGGGCAGCTTGAGGTGTACTGGGGAGCCTGACCTGGACTATGCTCCATCGACTCGCGAACGCTTTTATACTGTCGTTCATTTTGTGTTCAGCACCGTCAGTGAGCGACCTACGGTAAAGTCTGAGGTTATTTCGCGGACCGTTGGGTACGGGCCGCTACATCAGAAGGTTTACCGGTCGGGATTCACGAGACGTGCCTCGGATAGTTATGAGGCAGCCAAGACCGCATGAGAAGCGACGCTCGACGGCGTAGCACAAGTATCGAAGGCCGACTCTCGGTCCCGAGGGCCCATAGTTGTATGTTGCACTAGTTTTTCTCCCAGGCCGACCCGGGGGCTATACAAACATGGCCTCATCGCGGCGGTTAGCGAACGAAATTTAGCCGTGTTTATCCGCGGACCCACAAACAAGCTCACCTTCCGGGCCTCGTTCAGCAGATACACATCAAACCTAGAAGCAGGGGATGGCATGTCATCCCAGGCACCACAATTGAGTACCCTGCATGCTTGCACTGGAATGAGGGGGAGGTTTAACTTCGCAATTGCCATGGCGGATAATCATAGGCTCTACCCGGGAGAGTTTTCGTGTAAATGGCTCGTCAAGCGACCGCGTGATATACCTTCTGGTAAGTCAACCGAGTAGCCCTAGGACCATGAACATCTTCAGTGCTTCAGTATATATTGCGGCATGCGATGACAAACGCAACTCGTTAGTGAGCGCTGCGCCGAGCTAGAAGTCCTGGCGTCCGGAGCAGCATAGTCGCAGAGCGAAAAGAACACCAATAGGATTGAGTACAAGTCGTACACGCCCTCGGTTCAGCGATACAATTATCCGCGAATTTCTACCAAGGATATGTTCGTGAGCAACAGTAGGAGATGGGGAACACGAAGACGAGCCGGGCGGTCAGTCCTCCTCGATGATCGTGATTTTCCGCGTGTCGGCGATAGCCACTGGGGGCGCGTCGGGGATCGCGTCGTATGCGTCTTGCGGGTTCGGGCCAACATCCTCGTCCTCGTCGTCGCTGCCCTCGCCCGGCCGCCGGAACACGAGCTCCTTGCCGTTGACCAGCCTCCGCTTCTTCAGCGGTACGTCGGGGCGCTCGCGCGCTGCTTCCGGACCCGCAGTGGGACCATCCTCCTGCCCGTCCTTTTCAGTGCCCTTGCCCTTCGCGCGTTCCTTCTTCTTCTGTCGTTTCGCGCGGTTCTTCGAGGTCTTGGCCTCCGCCTGCTCCTCCCGTTCGCGTTTCCGACGTTCAAACTCGGCCTCCTCTGCTTCCTATAAGTGCGGAATACCCATGTAAGTCATATTTAGTCACATAGATTTGGGGAGAGCGTAGAGGAACAAAAGTGAGCGAGCCTGCATACCTTCTGTGCCTCCTCGTCCATCACTTTCAGTCGCTCGTACTCTCGCCGCCTGCTCGCTTTATACACGTGGAATTCTCCACTGCCTGCTCCAGCACTGGACCCCTGCACGTTCTTCATCATCTCGCGAGCGGGCCGAATGCTCTTGTCCTTCGGGGGAGGAGGGATGTATGCCGGTTTCGCGGGGTCCTTCAAGAGCTTCTCGAGCTGTACTCGCTGTTTGTCAAGAGGTGTAGCGGCATGGCGTGAGCCACCGGGCGCGAGCGAAGGAGACGGAGCGGGAGAGGTAGACATGTTGCAATACGGCGAAGTGGTTGTGGACGAGAGCCACAGCGAGCTTTGGCGCGCCGGGCATATAGGCGGCGCTTGTTTTGGAAGTGTTCAAGCGCCGGGCTGAACAGAACTGGACAATATTGAATCGTTCCGGAGTGTCCACCACAAGACATGATATTACAGATGCTACATACTGGCATAGAAAGCGACAGGAATGACATGAGAAGGAGGTGCTATGCTAAGATGGGCATGAAACCGTAGATGAGAGGACGTGCGTGAGGGGCATTAGACGACTGAGGGTAGGAGTTAGCATCGGCAGAAGACGACGATGAAAGAAAGGGGCGTACGGAGTACCGCGTTGATGCAACCGTCATTTTCAGGGTTGTTCGTGATTTGTGCGTACTTCCCGAATACAACCTTGCCACCAGCGGTGACCATGCCCAACTCCGAAACGTTCACTTCGATGACCGTTCCCTTTGTGAGGACGCCCAACTGTGTGTACATCGGTGATTGAGGGTTCTTCTTCACGCCGAGTATTTGCAGCTGGAATGTCGCTTTCAAGTCGGCTGCAACAGAACGACGGTTAGCTCCTCGACTACACCTTATAGCACAGATGTAACGCACGGTGGGTAACATTCGCCTTCTTGTAGCGGAGAGCCATGGGACGAATGAAACGTTCCATCTTCACCGGCTTACGAGTGAAGCCCTCCCCGACGAACGTCGCCTTCGTGACCATCCGCTTCCACGCCTTCTTCTTGCTCTTGCCCGTCCGCATGACCTTGAACATCTCGTCCTCCGCAATACCCCGGACCTTCGGAAGAGGAACAGCATACTTGGCAGCCTTGTCCTTGCGCTTCTCCTTGATCGCGGTGGACAACGCCTTAGCGTCTTTCTGGCCCTCGCGGTCGAGCAGGTACGTCGGGAGCGCGCCCTCGGGTGCAGATGAGGAGTCCTTCTGCTTCACATTGCGCTCGTCGTGTGCCTTTAGGGTCTTCTTCATCTGCACCTTCTCGGCATGACGCTTAGCGTGGAGGATCTTCGCCTTCAAACCGAAGGCCTTTTGCGCAACCGCGGATGAGCGATGGGCCTCACGAGCCTCGCGCTTGCGCCTAGTAGCACACCATTAGGACATGGTGAGGGTGAGACAGTATAGCTACGCACTTTTTCTCGAAGTAATCCAACCGCCGACCATGACGCTTAATGTGCTCCTCGATGTACTCGTTCTGCAAGAAAACGATTGGAAAACGTCGCCTGTATCACTTTAGGGGTCCACCGTACCTGAGGCTGTTGGGAAAAGTTGGATTAGATTCCCATTACGTGGAACAACCAGGCTTGCAACATACCATCGCGGATCGGGAGAAATGAAAGGAGGTGAGGAGGTGGAGGTGGAAAGTAAATTCGGAGTGGGCGTCTATCGAACAGCAGCCTAAAGTGCGCACGTGACGTCAGTAGGCGCTTTCCGTCCACGTCTCTCGCTCTCGCGCGCAGCCTCCGCCCAGCTTGACACGCGCCCTACCACCTCTTCTCTCCGCTCTCATATTCCCCCCTCACACTCGGCAGAATGTGGCAAGACAACAACGCCGCGTATGGCGCGTCGTCTTCGCAGAACCCGTACTACCCCCAGCAGGCGGTCGCCCCGCAACCAGGCGTGCCTCTCCAGTTCTACGCGCCCAGCCCTGTCGGCAGCACCTTCTATAGCGGCTCGCGCTCGAGTCTTGAGGGCCACGTCGGTGCGCAGGGGAGCATACAGCAAGGAGGCGCAGGGTATGGAGGAAACATTCAGCCAGCAGGCGGATGGTGGACGGCATTCGGAACGGGAGGGTTTGAAGGGGAACCGCCACTACTTGAAGGCATGCATCGTGTTTTGTTATATGGGGAAGTACTGACCGCGGCTCTGTAGAACTGGGTATTAACTTCTCGCATATACGCGCAAAGTCTCTTGCCGTCTTGAATCCCCTACAACGAGTGGACGAACACATCATGGATGATGCGGACCTCGCCGGCCCGCTTCTCTTTGTCTTTTGCTTCGGAACCTTCCTACTCTTCGTATGTGACGTACCTAATCTCTCTCGACGTTTACACTTACCGGCTGCATTGGTTTAGTCCGGAAAGCCACAATTTGGATACATCTACGGAGTCGGCGTGCTCGGCTCGCTCTCCATCTATACCCTCCTCAACCTCATGTCAGAAAAGGGCATCGACGCATACCGCGTGGTCTCCGTGCTCGGGTACTGTCTACTACCCATGGTCGCAGTGGGCGCAATCAGTGTTGGCGTTACTCTCGAGTTCGTCTCATTCTCCTCTTCCTCGCGCTGTGCCACGCTAACTCTGTAACAGTGGCATGGTGGGATACCTACTATCGACGCTTTCCATTCTCTGGTGCACATACGCAGCATCCGGCATTTTCGTCGCGGTGCTGCGTATGTCGGACCAGAGGCTATTGCTCGCGTATCCCATTGGACTTCTGTACGGCTGTTTCGCCCTGCTCAGTGTATTCAACGCGGGCGTGGGAGGCGGCTCTGCTAAGTAATCTATCATTGGTGGCCATTTCCTCTGTATCTCTTACGGTCCGGAGCGAAGACATGGAGCACAGGAACTTTCCGCACCGTAAGTAGCGAGGTGATCGCCACTGGCACAGCATTGCGAAATGGGTGAAGCTGCTTATGCCGAGTTCTCCTGAAGCTTGGAAGTCTTTGACATATCCAGCGTTCAATGCATCGTACAGACTACTGGTGCGCTTCCTTTCCTCTTCCTACTGCATCGTGTTTTCTCAATTCCGCCATCAAGTGACAAGGCTAGACCTTCCGCTGCAGACTTCCGCGCCCTAAGTTTAATTGACAGTCCTTGGAAAACAATGACGCCCATGCATTGCCCCGCTCATGTGCCCATCCAACGCCCTAGGGTGGTATGAGGATGTATGCCTGCGCGTTAACGTATGCGCATACGTCTACCCTGGGATAGGGCTCTCCGATACCGTGTTTGCCCCCACCTGCTCGTACCAGTCGTCTTCGGCCCTCTGTTCAAATCGTCGCAACCTAGCTCATCATGCCCCTCCGTCTCGCACCAATCCGCCAAGCGTCGAAGAAGCTCGCCACAAAGCTCAAGCCCATTTGGCTGGGCAAGGGGATGCGCTCCATCGGTCGAGGTGTCTCTCGTATTCCGCTCAAACCCGTTGCCGCCGCTGTTCAGGCCACCGGGGACGTTGGATCCGCTGTACCCTTCCTACAGGGAATATCATCTGTTGTCGCGACCATTCTGCAACGCGCCGAGGTGAGTACCCGCGATGCTTGACTCCGTACGAATACGGCTCAAGGGAACCGATACTAGACGGTGAAGCAGAACCGCAAGGAGTGCAAGGAGCTGGCTAACTTGGCCATGAGCGTCGAGTCTGCTGTGAGAGGGGTCATCGAGGATGTGCCTGAGGATGAGCTGGACGAGAAGATGAAGAAACATATCGCCGAACTCGAGAAGTGCACCTGGTTCACTGCGTGGTTGTTCACTGCGCTAATCACCGTACTTGGACATTGTGGAACGTTGTAGGGACATGAACGGGATCGTTGAGACCATGACGCGCCTGAAGAGCAAACCGGTCTGGCGCCGGTTCTTGCGCAAGGACAAGCATAGCGACGCTCTGGTAGAACACAGACAACGCTTGAAGCACGGGCTGAACATGTTCGTGGTGCGTTCCGTATTGCTGATCATGATCGTTGATATTTGCTGATCCGTAATAATTCACTCAGGTAAAGGAGGTCATCGCGGGCAGGCACGCGCAATGGCAGGCGTCTAAGACGCCCCGTACCTTATATACAGAGATAGGGCGCTTACTCTCACTGCCTTTTTTTTTAGCGCCGTGAGGTAGACAAGAGCATGTAGATCAGCTCCCACCACCCTCTCTCTCATTTGGCTTTGTTTGTAGTGGCTGTGTTAATGTAGACCCCCGTTTCTCCTGCGCCTCCGCTTGGCCTCCGCTGGCCTCCGCCTCAGCCTCTGCAACTCACCTGCTCCAACTCTGCCAATGTGCCCCCCCCCCCCAAGCACCCCCCGGCAAAGGAGTACAGGCCTAATACGCCACCAGAAAGCAGTAGTATGTGGTGCGGATGCGGGTCATCCTTCCGCGCTGCAGCCCGCGCCGCGATGTGGTCCTCCTGGCAATAAGCTTTGCTCCGAGCATTTGCGAACACTGTGATGGTGCCTCCGCGAAGCTCTCGCAAATTCATATATTTCTGGCTCAAAATCTGCGCGTGGGTATCAATCAAATGTATGCATTGTACGAAATGCTCGCGCAGAGGGATCGCGGAAGGGCAGTTGAGTGCGCGCCCTGGCACGTCCCGAATGCGCCTTCGGCACGCGCAACCATCCCACCCAGCTGGGCTCGCGAGGATAGCGGCGTCGGACCCGTATATATCGTTAGTGTGATTGTCCTCCCCTCCTCGACAAGATCACGCATCGTCTGCCTATGGGAGACAAGTATATATCTATGTAGACTTCAGTGATTGGATCCGAGGGCGAAAGTACCAGTAGCTACCATTTGTACTAGGCGATACGCGGCTTCCGCAAACACACAGTCGCATGCATTGAAATATAGGAGACATCGATTAGTGAGTGCTGTGTATGTATACCTGATAGGCTAAGCCCGAGGACAATGGTATGGTCGTTGAAAGGAGTGTCTGTGTACACTGCGAAATGCAGAGCATATCTGAGATATATTAAATGGTAAGAACGAAGGAAGAAAACCAGGCCGGGTAGTAATCCGAGAGTTAGCTTGCCGGCTTCCGACCTGGGGCAGTGGCCTTGTACCATGGTAACGCTGGGGACGAGGGCAGCCGTATGCGAGCAATACAAAAAGTGCGAACACGAGAATCCACTATTACAGCTATAATATAAATCTAGATACAGGTCTAAACCATGTCGAATGCAGTAGTGGGTATGTATACGAGACCTTGAACATTAAGCCGCCAGTCCTCTGATAGATGTAGTGACAATGGTACAATGTAGCTAAGACGAGGATGATATGCCAGTGTGGTATGGTACACGCGCTTCTTTCTACACATCTCTGCCCCGCAGCGGAGGTTCATCGGCCCCGCGCGTGAGCTGCTTGCTGTACAGCTTCAGAAGCGCCTTCATCATCTCCTCCGTCGGCATGGTCGCGTACTCGTGAACGTATTGCGGCAGCGAGTCCTCCAGGTTGAACCCAGCCTTCTTCATGAAGAAGGGGTGCATCACGTCCGGCGTCGCCTCGCCCAGCTGTCTCATCGTCAACCGCTCGATCTTCCGGTCGTGAGGCTCATATGTAAGGCCCTTCGTCGTCTTTGGTGGCACGGAAGAGGATGCGGCGGTGGGGCCAGAGCCAGAGGAGCTAGGGGAGGTCGGATCTGCGGCACTGGCAGAGGAGATAGGTGAGACGATCTTTGACGGCCCTGCGGACGCGGTGGATATCTTGAGAGGTGCGAGCGGGGAGGAGATGGTGATGTCGTCCATAGAATGCGCAGCCAGCGGAACTGTCCTGGTAGAAATTGATCCCCGAGTGCGTCCGCGCGTGCGGAGAGGGCTGACAGCCTCAGAATTGCCAGCATCGTCGAGCAGTGATGCGCCCGCGCCAGCGGGCTCGTGCGCCTTCTTGCGATGAGACAGCACCGCTTGCGCTCCTCCGGCAGCCCCTACAGCGACGCGTGCTTCAGCTGACGCCTGAACCTGTTCCATCTCCCGCGCAAACGTCTTCCGGAGGACCGTGAGCCACGAGTAGAGCGCCATGTTAAGCGAGATATAGATATCGTCCGCGTCCGCGAGTCCGGCCTTCTCGAAGCTGCTCTTGAAGTCGTACGAGAGCACGCGCTGCGCCCCGTCCTGTCTCTCCATACTCTGCATGTGCATACTCATCGACGGCAGACCGAAGATCGTTGCCTCAGGAGACCCCGTCACCACGGTCTTGAGCCATTCAGGACTATCGAGTTGGCGGTCTTTTGGAACGAGCGCATGGCGTAGCTGGCTGATCTTCGAGATAGTGATGGTGGAGAAGTGTAGGCGGAGGTCGCGCCTCGAAGGCTCGATGTCCCCGTGGATGACGCGCTGGAGGCGGGCATGGATCTTCGCGCCAACGAACTGCGCCAACTCGGCGTCCCGCATGGAACGCGGGAAGACGATGAGCTGCAACCGCTCGAGCTGAAGGCTCATACGCTGAGCAACGACGTAGGAAATTCCGGTCTCGGTCTCCTTCAACCGCGAACGCGCAGACCTGAACATGGCATTTGCGACGGCCGAAAGAGGGTTGTCTGGTTTGGGGGCATTTGCGACGCGGAATGCCTGCGACTCGCGACTAGCGCCATCCCGCTGTGCGTCAAGGTTCATGCGGAATTTGTTGACGTAGGAGACCAGCTTGGGGACGGTGCCGACTGTCATGATTGCAAGCACATCACTGCCGGAGACCACGAAATCCAGATGAACACGCCTGTCTTCCGCAGGAACGTCCGAGGAGATCTGGGACCAGTCGTCGTAGATATAGACCGTGATCGGCTCCGCTCTGCGATGGGTCATGAGTGCGAAGACATAATGTTTGCATGAATGGTACATACCGATACCGGATGAGCTCATGGTACTCCGAGTCTAGCTTCACGACGAACACGCCTGTTTTCATCGTAAGATCCAACATGCGACCTCCTGCTTCCTTGGCATATTCGCTACTGTTGCGGCGCACAGTCTGGAACTGGAAGTTGGGAAGGTCGACGTGTCCAGAAAGGTTACCGGAGGCGAGTACGGTGAGTTGTTCGATGGAAAGAGATAGCTCGGATAGAACTTCGGTGATCTTCGTGCGGAAGAGGGCGTCATCCAGTGTGAGCCTGATGCTACTGATCGACTGCCCTAGGTCGACATCTAATTCCACCCGGCGGAGACGTACAAGGACCGCAGTCGTGAGCTCTTGCTTGATAGATGACGAAGACGGCTGGGGGGTCAGTAATGCGCTGGGAGGGTTTGATGGTCGATCGGTAGGTGTTGAGTTCCCGCCCGTAAACACAGGGATCCTGTCTAGCCAGACCGCCTTGAAACAGAGGACGTCCTGGAACCGGGAGAAGCGAATGCTGCCGGAAAACTCTGTGTCGAGGACGACAGATATAGAACTGCTGACACGGCTTTGCGTTGGTTGGACCTTCGCGAAAGCCATCGAGAAGTTGAGGTTGCGGGCGTTGACCTTAACGCAGTCTTCGCTAAGGAAGCCGTGCTTGAGAGCGATAGTCAGCCCTCCGACAGTTCCCGTGAACGACACGCGGCGGGCGCCAGGAGCGATGTTGATTATGAATCCGCCACTATCCCAGTACAAGCCACCAATGACGTTCGCATCGGGTCGACAAGTGAAGTGAAGCTTGGACTGATCGATGCGGAGGCTGAAACTGATCTTCATGCTTGTCACTGGATCGGCTTGTTGGGTACGAACCGGGAGCTCCTCTGTCAAGGCGACTGTGGGTAGCAACCCGTGAGGCCTCGGACCTGGAGACGCTTGCGCACTCTTCCAATTGCTCGACCGCATGTGATCCTCCACCTTGGTCATGATCTCGGTGAGGAACGGCAGAAGGGTAGGTCGGAGGGTGTTCTGACTGGAATGAATGGTGCTCTTGAAGACCAGAGTCGACGGTTCGGCGGTCCGACCCGAATCGCTGAGCTTATGAACGGCTGGAGTCGCACGGAACTCGCCCCAGACGGAGACTTCAGGTAGGTTGAATTCCTCTGCGCCGTTCATATCTTCTCCTCGACCATAGACAAGGGTGGAGAGAAGACCTCGACGGTGCTGCGAGCTCGATTCCTTGCTGTGCATGCGGACCTTCCCGCTGGCGAAGGTCAGCGATGCAAGGATGTTCGAGGTGGGTAAGGCGCTGTATTGAGCTTCCGTCTGAGCAGGTTCTAGATGGGGTTCTGTCTCTGTGCTCGGCGATGGTCGGGAAACAGCACCGCCAAGTCGTTCCACACGGTCTTTGCCTCTTCGGTAGACATCCAGAAGGGACGAGATGAAGTCGGGGATGGTGGAGTCAACGTCGAGAATGAAACCACTGACTTGCGCCCCTATGCACACCCTCCGAGACTCGGCCACGCGCTCCGAGTGGGCTTCGGCGGTCATCTCGGGATAGAGGAGGCGATTGCGGGTTTTATGACTCTCGCCCGTGAAGTCGGCTGGAACACCTTGTCTGAATCTGGAGTGTCCCTGGTCAGAGAACTGTCATGTATACCGCATCGTTTTGAAAGTAAACCCACCTGGAAACGAACTGGAAGGCGAAATTTGTCATCGATGCCTTGCCATTCTCGCCTGCCTGGCTGCTGAACTTCAAAGACTTGATCGAAAATAGGAACGCGCGAACAGCAGCGTCATCGTGGCTCCCGGAGCGGGGCATCTGGAGGTCCCGCGCGAGAGTGAGAGGAAAGGCAACACCGATGTTGGCGATAGCTAGAGAGATGGTGTACAGCTCAAGGAGTGACTTTTCGGAGGCTGTCTGCTCTCCGATCTTCACGTCGAGCGTCCTCATCAGGCTCCTGGTCTTCTCCTTGAACTCTTCGAGCTCGCTGGCGCGCTTCTCTTTGCGGATCAGAACCTCAGCCTAGACGCACGTCAATAAATCCACTCGGATGGTCAAACTCGACTATATTTCGTACCTGCAAGTGGTCAATGAAGTCACCAAGTTCCCCGATAGAGCTAGGTTGCATAACGGCATGAACCTTCGCGACCGAAACCTCCAGGTGAGGGACGGATGTATCGGGTTTCTTTTGCATGTGAGCCTCGAAGTCGACGCGAACGAAAGCGGATCGACGGTCTCTGTCTGCGCGATCGGAGAGGGATAGTCGCGACGCCAGAGAGAGTGAGAGATCAGACAGCTTGACATGCCACAGAGAGTGACTGTGGTTCCCGAGACCTCCGCTGATATCTTCACATTCCAAGAAGACGGTTGTGGTAAGTCCTTCGAGCCCGATACGGAGGCCCTTCATCTTGAACGAGCCGTTGAACTTCAAGGGCAATTTTCCGGGCTTGGAAGTCGCGCATTCCGCCTCGGGAGAGGGTTCTGGTCGTTTCTGACGAGACTGCTCGATGATATGGATGAGGTCGTTGAAGTCTTGGCTAGACTTCTGCTGGATAGAGAGAAGAGTATCCCAATCCGAGGGTCTGACCGTCACGTGGAAGAAGTCGACCAGTGCTAGCCCTTGGACGCTCGCGTTGTCGTGTCGACCGCGGAGCGTGATAGTGGGAAACTCGAGTCTGATGCTTGAGCTGGGGTCAGCATGTGTGTTGCTCCTCGTCTTCGAGATGCTGAAGACATGAGCACCCATCTGCAGTCCGAACAAGTGCGCCCCGCGCCGACGAGTGTCGTTCATCAGGAATCCCAACGTCTCATGAACTTCCCAAGAGAGCCAGGTACCATGCATGACTTGAAGAGTTGCTTGGACCGACGCGACCGTGGCCTGGACTTCGAAAGTCAGAAGTTTTGGGGAGTGTGACGGGTGTGAAGGAGGGGGGTGAGGCGAGGTGGGAGGTCCACGCATTTCAGAGAGTAGCGCACGAACTGTAGCGTCAAGCCCTGGAAGATAGTCAGACCGCCAGCCCTCGACGAACCGGTAAAGACGCAATGCGCTCCGTGGCACTTCCAAATGCAGCTTGCGGAGACCGAGGATAACGTGCACAGTGGTGTTGCGACCGACGTCTTGCTGCACCACGACATTTGTCCTACCGCCGGAGAATCTGAGCGAAGCGAGGACGTGTTCTTTCGTGGGAGCAGAACTGGTCACCGCGCAAGCTTCGATCATTACATTGTCGAACATAAGAGAGTGATTGGTAGAGATGTCCCAAAGGGGCTGTTCCTTGCTCGGAAACTTGGCCAGCAAAGACGACGCATAAGTGACGCCGGCGTTCTTGAAACGCACAATGAGCTTCTCTGTGGCCGCGGTGAATGTGAAGGATCGCATGGAAAGCGTGCAGTCGAGAGATAGGGTGGTCGACGGTTTGCGAGATGGGCTTACGGAACGCGAAGGGAGAGTGTTGTCGAAATGTGAAGTAGTTGGTGTACGGAGATCCTTGAGGACGCCTTGAAGGGGGATGCTGTGGTGCCGATACTCTCGCAGTACGATTTGCATGAACTCGACCGCTTGGGGGTGAACCGTGCAAGAGATATCGTCCAATGTTAGGAAAAGTAAGAGACGTATGAGCTTGCGTCTCTCCCTGTCTCGACTGGAGGAAAGGGGATAGCTCCTACTAGGAGCACCCGCGACGGCTTGGATGAGGTCGACAGGTTGCTTATTGAGACTGATCGTATTTGAGCCGGACGTGAAGCTGCTTTGTGCAGCTTCGTCAGGATGACGGAGCACCAAACGTATTCCAGCAAGAGTCACAGATATTGCGCTGTAGGGAGGCTCCAAACTATCTCTTCTTGCGGGAGGGGGAAGGGAAGGAGCGTGAAGCAGCTCTTGCAAGAGCGACTGTTGGGAGATAGTAGATGAGTCGTCGTCACCGCCAACCCCGAACCACTGGTTCTGGAGCGTGCCGAGGATATCCTCGATTGACGCTTCGTTGTCGCTCTGGAGATGCAGCGACTGAATTGCTAGCCGTTCGCGCTCGTCAAGGAACCTGAGGGAGTGCCGTAGATAGACCAAGAACTTGAAGGTGATGTCCTTCCGCAGCCTGTCAGGCAACCCGTGCTGCACGAGATACGAAGGCTGGATGGTCGATAGTGGGTCCACTACAGATCGTTCACGCGAGTATGCGAGGATGCCATGAACGATCTGTCGGTCGGTCGATGGTGTACGGCTCCGAATCTCCCGCTGAGCCGCTACGAATCCAGCCAGGCACCTAGCGAGAACGACAATGGTAGCGAAGACGAAATCCGGACCAGAATGGCCGATGTCGGTAGACAAGACCCCGAGAGAGACGGTCAGTTGCTCCCGCATGATCGAAACGAGAGTAGGGCCAATCGACAGCTGGCATTGAGCGCTGGGGTCCTGCTTGAACGACTGCCTCGAGGGGGACCGGGACAGCAGCAAGATAGAGAAGGACTTGAAAGCGGCCGCAACATCCCTTTCAGAGTGTCCATTGGATGTCGATCGCAAGCGAGCACGGAGGTGCGTCCCAGCCAGATGGACTTCCGCTACGGTTGCGAACGCGTCTCGAGGTGGAGAGGCTCCATGTTGGGAGGTCGCATTCACTAGTTGTAGAGAGCGGATCTCAATGGACGGTAGTTGTATATCAAGACATGTGATCGCTTCAACTGTGTTCGGCCGACCTTTGAAGGCCGTGATGTACTTCATAGTCAAGGCGTCCATGCGAAGTTCTGGGCCTAATTGCTGTAGATGGTTTACATGAGCACATGCACCAGAGATTGACAGGAAACCACAAACCCTTGCGCTGATGTCCCTCAAAAGCTGTGTCATCATTGGAAGGATGAGCGGGGTGACCCACACATTGATACCACGCTTGTTCGAATGAACGCGGTATACGTCCTTATCTGCGTTTCCGCTCTCCTCGCGTGCGAAGCCAGACCAGTCAGGACCCAATGTGGGTCCAGAGGATATCGCCGTGGCAAGCGCTGTTTGCGCCGAGCTACGATACCATTGAGAAACATCCTGTAGGAGCTATTCAGTGCTGGCAGTCATGATGTGCAATAACTTTTGAACGTACCCGGGTCAGGGTGAATGGCGAAGAGGACCAAGAAGAGGGACGAGACAATAGACGACTCTCATAATGCCTGCAGTACGGGCTGTACTGATTGGCTGAGGGCCACCCTGAGTGCGTGGGATCATCTGCCAGGGATTCAATGACTACATGAGACGTATATAGATACTTGAGCTTACCTTCCACAGGATCTTCGTAGTCGGTCGACCAGTCTGAGACGTCGTCGTCGTCGGATTCGTCACCGCTGCCGGTGTCGTCATCACTCAAGGTGCTCGCCAGGATCTTTGTGGGCCGGAGGTCCCTACGAGAAAGAAGGAACCTTAGCTATAGCGCTTTTCTTTTGAAATATACACTTACGCCAATCGAGCATCCCGTGCAGATTCGGGTAGCGGATCGATATCCGACTCCGATACGTCTTCGCGCAGTGCAACCATAGGGGCTCCCAGACGATCTTGCATCGTCCCAATAGGCGACATCCTTGGTATCCGAATTTGGGGCAAGTAGAAGTCAGTGTCCATAGCCCCTCGCCCTACAAATTCTGGTCAGTCGCGACAAACGCAAACGATACAGGTCATACCTGGCCGCAATTTCGAGGAATCCGCAGGGTCTCCCTCGGCTGCATACAGGATCTTTGCGCGTCCCGTCAGCCGATCCTGCTCCGCGATGAAGTCCGCCTGCTTTCGTGCAGAATCCCGCCAACCAGGAGGAGCAGAGTATATGTCGAGGTCGACACTGAGACAAGCGTTGGCAGCTTCCACCCAGCGGGCACGGTCTTGCTTGGATGCAAGGAGGAGGCGAGCTGTCCCTTCGGGGAGCCGCAAGCTGGTCACCTTCCGAAACTCCTTGCCGGCAAGGTCATTCATGTCCAGTCTCAATCCCGCAGGGAGCGCCAATTCCGCCGCTGCACCATTCGCGAGCCATACGACGTTGACAGATTCGACTTGGATCTTGAGGAAAGTGACTGGGAAGAACGTTAATACCAGTCCGTCTCGTGCTAAAGAAAAATCCTACCATCGGGTTCCGAAGGTATCGAGTATTCCTTTGCCGGCGCGTTCAAGGGATCGGAAAAGTTGAGCCCGAACGCGGAGCCTGCGCTTGACAGTAAGGCTACCTCGTAGGGCTTAACAGATGCCTTCACATCGCCGACATGGATCTCCCATATGCACACATACGTCGATGTCGCCGGTCGCGGTCCGAACAGGCGATTGGCGATGATATCGAGACCTACGAGGAATGAGTCGAACGCCCAATACCATATGTACGAACATAACAACTCACCATCGATGACAAACTGCTCACGCCCATGGTTGGTACGGGAAGACATTATCGACTCGTTGTAGCAGTGTTCGCTGATCCGACCAGAAATCGTGTCGACGTTGGCAGTCATCTCTAATCCCAAGTTTAGCGGCTTCTCCTAATTGGCACCAATAGATACACTCACCCATATAGTAGTCATTCGCTCTGAGGTGCACTTGCAACGTCGGCAAGGAGAGCATCAAACATGGGCCGAGGTCTTCCGGCACAGTCTGCTCAGTCCCGCTGTAGTACTTCTCATATCCCGGGTACCCCACAGGTAGGACCATGAGACCATTTTTCAAATCGAGCCCGAGAACAACCTGCATCGCGTTGGACTGTCGACATGGGATATGAGAACGTGTCAAAACCAGAGAGCCGATAGATTTACCTGCCCCTCCCTGTACTGCAAATGGATAGGGTCGCCGAGTGTCTGGCCGCTCTCTCGCTTCTTCAGATACTCTGTCAGTGTCGAGAAGTGAGTGAATGACCCAAAGTAGTTGTCCCGCAAGATCATAAGGTAGCGAATTGTCCATCCGAACGTCTTGTACACGGGGTCGCGCACCTATCGAAGGTATGAGAGGGTGGCACGCGTACGAACGAAGAATTGACGTACTGAGAAGTCTAGCTTCAGCTGGTCGACATTACTCTGGTTGACGTCGGCGAAGTAGAGATATGAGCCCTTCATGTTCAGCATCCCGATGCGCCCGACCTGGTTCCGGTCGGGGGTAGGCGCCAGACTTGAGATATTCCAGCGGGGCAGCGCTAGGTCGACGTTCACATCCGGGGCCTCGATCCAAAACGACACTGCCGTAGCCTCTGGCCGGTACTTGTTGAACGGCATATGAATTCCGCTCGAGAGGTGCGTGCCCCGCAACGTTAGTAACGCTGATTATGCGCAGTCAACACAGTAGCCCTACGCAGTAATGCATGCACCGCACCGTTCTCCTCCTTGATGGATGGCTTGTCGATGATATTGTGATCGTTCACGTATAGGTTGATGTTGTAATTGTGCAAGTCCAAGTCAACCATGTATATCATCGGAGTGAAAGTGTTGTAGTCGCTGGGAGGGCCGGTGCTCCAATCCTTCCCTAGGTCCGCGAACATGTTGATATGATCGCGGAGAAGGTACAGGCATGGTTGTCGGAGGGAGATCGCGAACGACCACTGTCTGAGGCCATTCCACTTGAGAGGTGCAGGCATGTGGCTACGTACCTGTATGAGCGTTAACAAGAGTGCGACCATAATCTATCTCCGTCTTTACTCACTCGGCAGGTCTCCGCAGTGAGCAGGCGGATGTCGTTCAGACTCGACGTCACCGTGACAGTATCCAAATGGACCTCTAGCACCGACTGGAAACCCTTCGCCGTGGCCACCATCGGAACGATATAGCTGATCGTTGAACTGTCGCCAGCACGTACATGGATGGTCGCTGCCTCGCGCTTCCTTGGCCGCCCCTTGACATCTGCTTTCCCATCCCATTGCCAGTTCTGCACATATATGAGCGAAAGAAAATGATGAGACAGCGAACTGCGTACCTTCGAGGGCTCACGGAACGGGAGCTGGAGTGTAACACCGTCGCGCAGTTCAATGAACAGCTTCATGCCAGTCCACATACGCATATCGCCAGGCTTCAGCCGCGGTGTGAGCGGCGCGTCAGTAAACGTTGGTGGGAAGAAGGCATGCTGCAAAAGGACTCTGCACCAACGTCAAGTTCAGCGTGCAGTCGATTTGATGATGCACGTACCGTTGCCGGTCTGCCCATGGGCCATAGCGAATGAACCCACCCCGAACCATTAGGTCAATACCCCATTCCGGAGGCAAGTCTCCATTCCCGATGTCGAACGGGTCTGGGCTCTCATCCTGCGCCTCTTCTCCCCCAGCCTGGGCGGGCACGATGCCTACCACATCGGCGTAATACAATAACTCAAGCGTGTTCGCCTCTAGTATCTTGCGCTCAATCGCGTACTCAAGCGCCGTGAAATCCGCGCCCAGAGGGGTTGCCTCGTCCAAGCTCTTCTGCTGCTTCCGCCGGCCCCATGTCTGTGGATGCGTGACACCGCTGGGCATGAACGCAGACGTACGGGATGGTGGAGCGGGCAATGTTGTCCAGAGGCGAAGGTGCCCCCAGACACGTTGGAAAGCATCGTAGGAGAGATAGGACGAATGGCGAAGGGGGGTCGTGTCCGAGCGATTGACGTGCTCGTGCGTACGGCGACCGATCTCAGTCATGGGGAACGTGTAGGTTTCGTTCTCGACATAGGACACAGAAGGGGTGTGGAACTTGAAGTTGAACACCGACTTGTAATGGTCGTGCCGTGATCGAGACTGGCATATGCAATGTCAGCGTGTGTCATAGTTGAAAGTACTCGGGACAGATCTACATCAACTATACCGTATGTGCCTTCTCCCCGCTGGAACTCTGCGGCGAGCAAGTTGGGAGTGGACGCGTTTCCGATGGTGATCGCGCCCTTCAGCACCTCGAGACTGATAGGGAGCAAGTCCTTGGGGTCAAGGTTTGGCATCTGCTGTTGGAACCACCCGACGCCTCTCTTGACGAAGGTCGGAGTTCGCTTATAGATGGAGGATACAAGCGAGACGGGCGGACCTAGGATGGAGGCTGCAATGAATCAGTAAAGTGGCTGCACCGAGCTCCGAAGAGACTTACCATCTCGGAAGACCGACGTTCTGCTGAATATCTTCCTTACGGAAGCTGCTCCTTCGGGGACTGGCGTCGGAACGGGAGTGATAGGGATGTCCGGGTCCAGCTGCGACACGATATTGTCGAACGCTGCGGTGCGATTGTAGATAAACCATTCAAAGCCCTGGAGCGAGATATGGACGCGACACGCAAGCGGTTTACCCTTGCCTGTGGTTGTCTCGTACGTCAATACTCATAGGTAGAGTAAAGCATGCGGACAGTACGCACCCGGTGTATCCTCGCCGATGACACGAGCATGACTTAGGTCTTCCTCTTCGGCAGGGCGGCGAAGCCAATACCGCCATGAGATTTGGCCCTTGACAATTCGGACGGTCTGGTTGCTCGAGTGGTAGCGCAGGTCCTTGATGAGAATCCGACCAGTGAGAACGGAGAAGTGTATAGAGCCTACAGAGAGTAGTCAGTTACCTCACCGGAGGAGTCAAGGGAACATGAGATACCTAGCTTGACCCATACGCTGGACTCCTCTTGGTTCCAGAGCGCGAAGCGGGCGAGGAGGCTGAAAAGGAGCCCGAAGAAGCGATTCCAAAAGAAGAAATAGAACACCAGAGTAACGACAATCAGCACGCATACTACGAGCTCTATCACGTTCAGCATTTCGGAGAAGCGTCCAGCAGAGCCCCGTCTTGCGAGAAAGCGAAGTCCGGTAGAGGCTTCCGAAGTCGGTCGCGGTGAGCCCAAACTGAAAGTGTCGACAAACTAGGAGCTGACAATGAACGCACTTGCAAAGACTCCACCACGTGTGTCAGAGCTAGACAACCCCAGCACCCCTAAGACCTCACGACGTAGCGAGACAGAGGTATACAGACAGCCTAGCTTAGCACATGCGGGGAGCAGGAGAGGACCAAGTCATAGGCGCCCATACGCGCTACTCTGACGCGCTTGGGCGCTACCTTGACCTGCTTCTCCTCGTTCGCCTTCGTAGCCCGCACCACTCTCTACGTCTACGTCAACCGTCCCCTTCGAGGCTGTCACTCCAAAAGGCAGAGAGAAACAGGCGAGGAGGATACAATGCAGCCTTCGACAAACGCAGCCACAACTCCTTTGCGACGTCTCGCGCTTCACTCTACAACCACTTGTTCCGCAACTGCCTCCGCATACGGGAAGTGCATTCTCGCGACGTATACCGACGTCCATAAAGACACCTGCAAGGAGGAATTTGCAAAATTTGGTGCATGCTTGCGGGAAGCTGTAAGTTGGCCAATCGTCGCATTCGCTCCGCTCTCAGACCTATCCACAAGCACAGATGAAGCGGAAGTGGTGACCTCGCCCAGCCATCGCGCATACTGTACAATTATGTCCACCGGCCAACGCTAGCAACAAGATCGATACGGTAGTGCGGAGTCCACATGCTTACACCTCATCGTCCGACGCCAGACCTCCCGGTACTCTCCTAGACTCCACAGACTCTTGTCCTGTCCTATCCGAATCCCTCCCCCTCTGCCCCCTCGGGGCGCCGTCTTGGGCTGACTCAGGCCGCCGTGCAGCGGCGCGTTCGCGGCCCCGAGCTGTGGCACGCGCAAGCATCCGTATACCCTGGGACAGTTGAAACGGAGAGGTGTTGGGGAGTGGAAGGAGGTCTTCAGCAGTCCTGGTTGGCGGAGGTGGGGGCACGGGTGGCGGATGTCTCAGACGCTGCAAGAGTGTCCGTAGCCGGAGGTCCATGATGTACTCCGTCTCGCTCTCATGCGATATTGAGTTGGAGGATTTGGAGTCGCTGTCGCCCCGTGGGATGAAAGATATAGGCGTCGTGGGTATCGGTTCGGGTTGAAGGGGGTCCGGGGTATCGGGCGGCACGTCGCGCGCAAGTGACGTTTCGTACGCGATCGTAGTGAGGATAATCTGCAGGAGTATAATGACCAAGTCAAACAACAAGAGGAAGGTCCTCGAGGGAACGCTGTCTGTGTAAGAAGCACCGCTGTGAGCGGAATGGACGTACGGGAGACGCTAACAGTAACGTACCGAGTCCAACGAAATCGAGGATGAGCGACCGCCCCGCCGCTGGGCTCTTCGCGGCATGATTGTAGATGGAGGGGACGTTGGTGGACAGTATGCAGAAGATCCAGAATCGGAGTGAGCGTTGGGGGTCGATATCCCGCGGCCTCGAAAACTGGAACTGGACGAGCACACGACAGACGTACGCCCATATGCGTGGTGAGAGGAGGAAGGAGACGGTGTGCAGCTGATATAGCAGGGAATTAAGCTGCGAGACGATGAGGGTCTGTTGCCACATTCACTAGTTGCGGATGAACTCACAGAGTATATGATATGTGTCCTCTGGGCATGGCGCATAGGCATGACATGTATGGGTGTCGTCGTGGTCGAAGAAGCAGCACGCTCGGCGTCGTCGTGTGCGCTGCCTGCCAGTGGGGAGTAGTACGTTTCCGGGGAACGCTGCTGAGTCTACTTGCGTTTGACGCGGAACGCGCGAGGCAGAGTATAGCTGGGGTCCCCGGGGTCTCTGCGCGCCAGTCGCGTGACCCACGCGTAACTACGCGTAAGCGTCACGTTGCGTCACACCGCGGAATGAGCCCAAGTCGCGTTCGCCACTGCGCCCAACAACGACCACCTTGCCCTTCCTCCACCACTTGCTGCCCGTTTACACTGGTTGGAGCTGTGGACTGCATCCGCACCACTTGAGACGCGTCCAAAACTGCTTTGTTGTGCTTCTGGCCCGCTCAATCTTGCTATCTGGACACCCCGGCTTGTTTGTGGCTAGGTCAGCTCAACACGACTGTGACTTGACCACCATGAAAAGCTTGAAGCAAACGAGGCTCTCCTTCGCGCCTGTTTCAAAGAACGAAACGCCTACGCGTAGTAGCCAAGTCTCTACCGCAGCTACCCCGATGGCCTCGACCGAGTCTCCTGCGAAAACCCCCAGACCAAAGAAGGGTACGCTGGCTACCAACGGGCGCGGTCGCGGCAGAGCCTTGGATTGTGTCGAGATTCCGAAACCTCCCAGGCGGAGCTCCCGCCCCCAAACAGTGCTCAAGAGTTCTCCCAACCGCGCCTCCCCTAAGAAAGCCACAGCGAAGGCTTCAGGCTCTTCTCCGGCGCAGTCCAGAAAGCCTTCGCTCAAGCGCAAATTGTCCCCCGGTCCGGTACCCTATGCAAAAAGGCAGACGGAGGGTGTCCACTTGCCCGGTGAGCCAGAGTTTCCGAGTACTACCAGTGCGTACCACAATCCGATCCTCGTATCCGGAAATGGCTAATTCGTACTAGATTCACAGCAACCCGACTCTGTCAGGCCCTCTCCTCCGAAAAAGCTTCGACTGTCTTCCCCGGTGTCCGACTTGACACCACTGACCTCCAGCTCCGGTTACGAGGTAGACCCGGACGAACTGGTGCCCACTAGCCAGTCCGACGAGCAAGAGCTTACTCTTCCTCGGATCCCGGAGAGAGACCCCGCATTTGTGCAGGAAAGTGTGGCCAAATGGCGGCAGGATACAAATGCGAACCCACCAAGCCGAACGCAGTCACCCCCACCACTGGACCCCATCTGCACGTCTTTCGATGATGTGCCAATGGACGTAGATGCAACGCCTGTCGAAGTACCCTTGGAGACCTCGAGTATGCGCTCTATGCCTTACCCACAGACCCCGCGCTCCTCCAGCGATGGGTGCTCTCACCAGCAGCATCTGGACGACGCACTCGCTACAGTGACGCGTACAGCAGCGTACGTTAAACCTAGTTCACCAGCGGCGACTCCTAGTCGCGTTGCGCCCAATCCTATGGCCTCTCCTTCGGATGCGTTCAGTTCTCTGACTCCTCCACCCTCGAGCGACTCTATCTCCGGCCCAGAGCCGGAAGAGGAGCCTCAAGTCATTCAACCCCTCGATGTGAAGAGCAAGACCGATCAGCTCATTGCGGACATCAAGGCTCGTGCATACGCTGCGGCGCACTCCAGTCCTGAGCAATCGCCTCTGGCCCTTGACTCGCTTAGCGACTCCGATTCGGATTCGGATTCGGACAGTAGCGACATGCGCGGCGGGTTTGCTGCGATGCTCACGAAGGACACGAAGGGGAAAGGGAAGGCGAAAGCGAAAGCGTAAGTCCTGCTCTGTTTGCCACAACGAAAGAGCATATAGTGACACTTGGCACGTTTCCAGAGCAGCGACCCCGTCGAAGTCTGAGTCTGCCTCGGCGCCTCGATACAATCTTCGCCGCGTTTCGCCATCGAATGCCCCCAAACGCTACGCCACTCCACTGACGCAGCAACGGAAGCCTAGTAAGGCCAACCCCCTCGACGGTCTACTCCGCGAGAAGGCTCGCGAAGAGCGCACGGGCATGGGCATGGCGGCCATTCGTTCAGCGGAGGCGGCTTTCGCAAGGGTGAAAGAGGATGCCAAGAAGGGCCTGAAGGAGGAAATGGCCGATGAGGAAGGCTCGGACAGCGACGACGATTGGCGAGCGGGCATTGGGCTTCTAGGGACAGCTACTCGGGGCGCGAAGAAGGCGAAGGCCACGCGAGCGAAGTCGAAAGGTGAGGACGACGATGGCGACGAGAGCGAGGACGAGGCATCGGCTGGGGCAATCCTGGCATCTAAGAGTGGGAAAGCTGTTGGCAAGATTCTGGAGAGCGACAAGCTAGCTGAGAAGGCGCGCGCGTTGGCGATGCTCAACGCAGAACCTGTCGGTGTCCCGCTCTGGAACGTGTCCACCGCAACAGCAGACGTAGACGACAGCATGGACGCCGACTTCGTTATGCCCACGTTCCCTGTGGATGCCGGAGATAACGCGATGTTCCAATTGCTTGGACATGCTAGCCGTAGCAAGGGTAAGTGCTTCAATCCTAAGATCGTTGCCGCGCTAACGCGGCTTGTCTTGGTGTAGATGCTATGCAGGTCTCTGCACTGTTGGCATCTGGTTTCGTAACGTTACTTGCCCCCGAGCAATGCAAGTCTGTAGTTCCATGGCTATTTGAACTCGGTATGTATCTCCGGCTTCAGAAATCATGAGCGATGGACTGAGCGCATATCAGTTTTCTCGGACGTTCCTGCGACCCTCAGCAGCCTCGCATACACCCAGCTTATGCGGCTAGCGCCTCTGCTGGAGGCGCATCCATCTGGTCTGTGCCCTTCCTTGGTGCACTCCGCCCTCGTTCGCTTGGGCGCGTCTCGGTCGACTCTCGAAACGTACGGCTGGATCGTTCCCACAAGTCAGGCAGCCAAGTTTGCCTTCACAGACGAACAGCGTGGCGAGATGGTCTTTCGTTTCGTCTCCCTGTTGGGAGCATTCGCACAGTGAGTCAAGATTGGTTTTCGCCTTCCGCACTCATCCACTAACGCGCGTTTAGCGCACCTGTGGGCGAAGGGCTTCGCGACTACTTCCTCGCAGCGCTACTCGTCGGCATGGACCCTACAGCAACGGATGACCTGTTGATGGAAATCCACAAGACCTGCGACGCTATTGGCTGCGCCATAGATGCAGCCCAGGGTGACTCTTTCCATGTGGTGAGTCTGCTACAAGTCACCAAGCTTGATTACGACGATACTCATCTACCTTGCAGGAGGCTTCCCTGTGTACCATGATCGCCGGGTTCGGGAAGACCCTTTCTCCCCTCAATCAAGCTCGCCTTATATCTCTCTTGCCTTGCGTCTCGCCTTGCACCACCCGCTTGGCGCGCAACGTGGGCCGTTCCCTCCTCATGGAAGCTCCGGCCTCTCCGCGCGGCTACGAGAAGTTGCCAGACCTCTCGCCTGTGGTCCAATTACTCTCGCCTGCTGTTGGCTCTGGAGCATACTTCGATGTTGCCGGCAATGCGGACAAGGAGGGTTACCACGACGAGCTCACTTCTAGGGTGTCATTGCTCAGCCGGGTCTTGTCCGACATTCCCGAGTACACATCTCTGGAAGTGCAGGCTGCCAAGGAGCAGGCTGCGAAAGAGAAGGCTCACAAGGACGCGGGTGCCCCTCCGGCGGGTGAAGCGGAGCAGGGAGAACATCAGGATGGAGAGAAGGAGAAAGAAGAACAAGCGTCGATCATCGAGCAGGTCCGGACGCAACTAGAGATGTTGCACGGCAAGATTGGTCAGTCGACACCGTCTGTCTGTCGACGCCTTACTTACACCATTGATTTCAGTGGATACCCGTGCTGCGCACCTCGACCGTTCGCGCGCGAAGGCTGTCATACAGCGACTGAACCTGCGCGTACACTACCAGCGCACCGCCGCTCTGAAGTCCGGCCCCAGGTCCGGCAAGCCTCGCACCATCAATTCCTTTTTTTCTGCTCCCTCCTAAAGTATCTTGCTTCGGTCTACGCTACATCGTATATTGCCTCCTCACTTCGTTCCCGCCAAGTTCCGCCAGCTCTTGGCTAATCGATCGTAGAACGGTCGTGTCCCGTCCCCGCTGGGGTGGAGATTGTAGCCTACATGATATCATGTCCTTGATTCGACAGTTAATGTTCTAGTGTAGATGCACCCAGAATCTAGTGCCCGGTTCAGTACTCCCTGCCAATACAGTGCGCACGCCGTTGTGTTTTGCGTTTTCTTCATCCACCTCTCCGTTTCAAACTTGCAAATCAAGCTGAGACGCCTAAACGCCTTTACCGGACCGTTCGTCCGATGTGGCTAAAGCGGTGCGGTTCTGCGCGCTCCGAGCCGGCTCGAATATTGCTCCTTCCGCCGTCATCCACGAACGGTCAAACAGCATACTAAGCCAGGTACCGATGTTCAGACGACATAAGAGCCCATGTATCATGCTAACAGAGGCAGTAGTGTATCATAGAAACATTCGATCGTGTGCAGAGAAGCCAATTGTTGCCAATATCTAGCGTCCTACGGCGGGCTACTGGCAGCCACAACAACATCTCATCATGAACTTCGTGTGTCAGCAGTGCAAGCAACCTCTACATGTGAGCGATGGTGGTTACATATAAGACAACAATACTCACTCTGACGCGATACAGCTCGATGCCTCGCTCGTAGATCTTTCTCCGTCGGCGTATGACCTCGTCGCGTCATCCCTGCCCCCCGCACCTTCAGCCTCGCATGGCCGGCAGGCGTCTGGGGCAGAGAAACTGGCCCAGCTTCCCGCACCTCCATCCGCGAAGTCTGCGTGGAGGAATTCCGTGCAAGGGACACCGTCCTCCCCAGCAACGTCCTCCTCGCAGCGGAGACAGTCGCAGCAGGCCCCGATGCTTCCAAGCGAATCGTTTGTGCTGCTCCAGGACAGCGTAATCCGCAACATCCCTTCGCAACTGCCCCAGACCACGCCTGGAAAGCGAGCCTCTCTCACCAAAGGTCGTGCAACGGCGCCCGCACAGCCAGCGCCGCCCCCAGAGGAGCCTACACACCCGAATCCTTCGCCTCTCTCGCACCACCTCCGCTCATCACTCCGGCTATTCAACCTCCTCTCGAGCCGAACAGACCTCGATCACCCTCTCTGTGCGGAATGCACTCACATCTTGCTTGGAACGCTCACGCGACAGCTTGAGGAGACGAAGAAAGAGCGAGACGGGTACATCGCGTTCGAGAAGGAGGTAAAGAAGGAGAAAGACCGGGAGGGCTCTGGAGTAAACCGGCTCGAGGCGGAGGCGAAGATCGACCGCCTCAAGGAGGAAGAACGACTTGCGATCGAGCAGTTGAAGTCAGCAGAACGGGAGCGACAGCAACTGGAGGACGAGTTGAAGAGCCTCGAGCGGGAAGAGAAGGCTCTCGAAGAGGAGGAAGCAGAGTTCGTCACCATAACCCGTTCAGCAGCATACATGCAGCTGACGAGTCTTGTGCAGGTTCTGGCGACAGCACAACGCGCACTTGTTGAAGTCCGCGGAACAGGCGTCACAGCTCTCTGCGCTGCAAGCTGCATTTGCCGCAGATTCCGCGACGCTTGATAAGCTCGAGCGAACCAACGTGTACAACGACGCCTTCTGTATCGGGCACGACGGCGTGTTTGGGACGATCAACGGGCTTCGTCTGGGGCGAGTTCCTGGTGTACCCGTACGTCGTCTGCCTCTCTTCCTTGACAGCTGGACTGAGTGCTCCCCAGGTCGAATGGGCGGAGATCAACGCGGCATGGGGACAGACGCTTTTGCTACTCTACACCATCGCTCGCAAGCTTGACTTCACCTTCGAGAAGTATGGTCTGACTTCGTGAGTTAGCGTTCACGTTTAACCTTGTTGCATAGCTACCGCCTCGTTCCAATGGGCTCCTTCTCTCGCATCGAGAAGACGACAGGGGACAAGGCAACCTACGAGCTCTACGGCTCGGGCGACCTTCACTTTGGCCGACTCCTGCACAACCGCCGCTTCGACTTTGCCATGGTGGCGTTTCTGGATTGCCTGAAGCAGCTCATGGACTATGTACGGTCACAGGACCCGCAAGTTGATTTCCCTCATCAGTCAGTCGCTCCTCTATATCCTCGGGCTGTGTGTACTGACTGCGACTGGTGACACGCAGGGTTGTGAAAGACAAGATTGGAGAAGCGTCCGTCAAGCAGCAATTCAGTCAGGAAGAAGCGTGGACACGCGCTCTGCGGCACGTCTTATTGGCACTGAAGATCCTGCTCAAATGGACGACGAACGGGAGCAATGGCTGATAGAATCGCGGTGTTAGTATTTGGCGCTACCTGACCCACTTCTATCCGTCATTTCCCACTCCTTTCGACGGCGAGGTGATGACCATGCTCGGCACGCGTGAGCGGACTTTTGTACAGAACATCTTCGCGCGCATACCAGCGTTTGTGATTCAATTGTTTGGATGGAATCACGTTTACTACACGTACTTGCATGTCCGACCGGGACGCTGAGTGCATTTCTAATCTGTGGGCTCTATCTCGCTACAGACGATCAGGAACGCGGCGCGCACGTTTACGTCTCAAGCGGCGCGGCACATGCGGCCGGCTTCTGAGTATGTATCGCCGTTCATCGTGGTGTACGCCGACGCCGGTCTTCGTCATCTGTGCGCTCACGACCGCCGTCCTCGACACCGGGTGCGTACCGCGCTCGGCCTTGGACGAGCGCACCCATGGTTGAGAAGGACGAGGAGGAGGGGGGAGCCGCGGGAACCGGACCGGTTCAGCTCTGCGCACGAGTCGGATTTCAATTGCCCACTCTTGCACCATAGCTGAGTAAGGCCTGCTGGGTTCCCGCACTGGGCACTCAGCAGTTTGTCATCTCATCTTTTCCTCGCCGCTATATCGACCCTCTTCTCCGGACACGGGCATACTGTCTCTGTGTAATCCACCCCTCTCTTCTGCCTCATGGGTCTCCTGTCGCTCGGCACACCGCTCGCCTGGGATGAGGCCAAACAGTACGCCGATCACGTCAGGACGCACGGGATCACACAGCTCCTGCACATATGGGATCGCCTCAAGGACAGATGTGGCGACGAGCTGCTGTGGGGAGACGAGGTATTTCCAGCACCCGCGCCTGCCATGCTGCGCCGTGCTAATGAAATAAACGTGGCCGACCCTGCCAGATTGAATACATGGTTGCCTCGTTCGACAACCAGGAAAAGCATGCCAAGCTCTCCCTTCGCCAGACCGAGATCCTCGCCAAGCTCCAGGACATCGTAAACGACATTGTGTCCGATCGCGGCGAGTCGTAGGTCGTCCTTGCCTCTCCCGCTTGCGCACCACTGTACAAGTCCCGAACAGTGATTCCGTGCCGACTTACCATCCCGAGTATGGTCGTTTCATGCTCGAGTCCACGCCCGGCTCTCCGTATACCGGGGAGATAAGAGATCTGCTATCTGTAGAGGGCAACATGCGTTACCGGTATGCGCCTCAATTTGTGTGCTTCCCCCGCGAGGCTCACAAACATACGAACGCCAGTCGCCACTTAGCGCGGAAATACCTCAAGCAGAATGAAATACCATTCACTATGACGTCCTTTCCCCGTATGGGCGTCCCGGGCGTTTTCACGGAGCCGTACTTCGACCCTGTCGACGCTGTGTCCAGCCACAGCTTATTCCTGCCGGAAGAGATCACAAACCCCCATGCACGTTTCCCGTCGGTGTTTCTCCCTCTCGTGATCAGTCCCAGGCTCAACCATCGCGTCGTCATAGGACACTTACCGCTAACATCCGGCGGCGGCGCGGATCGAAAGTCGCTATCAACCTCCCGCTATACATAGACACCCACACCCCTCGCCCGTTCGTAGACCCCACAATCCCATGGCAGAGGAATATATATCCGGAGGACTCGGGTGTGTACTATCGAACTTGACGGTCAGGACAACGATGCTTACTCTCCTCCAGAGGCCAAGAAGGGAGCAGCATTTCTCGATCACATTTACATGGACGCAATGGGCTTCGGCATGGGATGTAGTTGTTTGCAGATTACATTCCAGGCCTGCAATATTGCCGAGGCTAGGCGTCTCTACGACGCTCTTATTCCCATTGCTCCGCTTATGGTGAGGTCTGCCCTCGACACAATCGAATCGAGCTAACCTCTCGGTAGCTGGCATTGTCTGCGGCAAGCCCGTTATGGAGGGGTTACATCGCCGACGTCGACTCTAGATGGGACGTGGTCTCGGCAAGCGTCGACGACCGCACGGAGGAGGAGCGCGGGCTGAAGGTATGCTTCCCGTATATGTTCCTAGCGTGTTGATGTATGCTAACTTCTGTCTCAGCCGCTGAATGAGAACAGATTCAGGATACCGAAATCACGCTATGCGAGCGTGAGCTTGTACATCTCGGAGTATTGGATGAACCAACCGGCATATAATGACATAGACGCGCCGCACGACCCTGCCATCTTTGAACGTTTACGCAACCACGGTACGTCGCCAAGCTCTCGGTTAGGTTAAGTTCGTGCTGCTGATCACGATTCTATAGGCGTCGACGACTTGCTATCGAGACACTTCGCACATCTATTTATTCGGGACCCCATTGTTATTTTTTCGGAAAGCATAGACCAGGACGACGCGGTCAATAACGACCACTTCGAGGTTGGTGTCGCTCTCAACCTCCTCTCCACGCGTGCCGTACTGACAGCAGCACAGAACATTCAATCTACCAACTGGCAGACCCTACGATTCAAGCCACCGCCCACGAACTCGCCGATTGGTTGGCGCGTAGAGTTCCGACCGATGGAAGTGCAGCTGACGGACTTCGAGAACGCGGCGTTCTCCGTATTCATCGTGCTGCTATCGCGCGCGATCCTGCACTTCAACTTGAACACCTACATTCCAATCTCCAAGGTACGCCGCGTCCGCCGCTCTCGGAAGGTACGGGCGGCCGTGCTGACGGTCACCAGGTGGACGAGAACATGGCGCGCGCGCAGAAGCGGGACGCCGTCCATTCCCAGAAGTTCTATTTCCGCAAGGGCGTGTTCCCGCCCGGGCCCTCGCAACCGTCGAGCGTCGCATCGTCGTGCCCAAGCACACCCGTGAGCGAGCACGGCGGGCCGATACTCGTGAACGGGGTCAATGGGAAGGAGAAGAAGCTCCGGAACTGCTACCCGCTGCCGCCGAAGCCCGAGGACGCGATCCCGGCGGGCGCCGTCGAAGACGAGTACGAGGAGATGTCGATGGTCGAGATCATGAACGGAAAGGTGCCGTCTGCCCCCGGCGCTGTTGTGCCTGTCAGGATTCTGATCGCGCCTTCGAATAGGGCTCTTCGTTCCCTGGATTGCTCAACCTGGTGTACTCGTACCTGGAGACGCTCGACGTCGACGAGAAGTCTGCGCGGCAGATCGAGGAGTACTTGGATCTGATTCGGCGTAGGACCGATGGTACGCACCCGCGAAGCGTGATATCGAGGCCGAGGACACTGACAGGCCGTGACATATAGGCTCACTGCGGACAGCGGCGAGCTGGATCCGGAACTTCGTGCGGTCTCATCCTGCGTACAAATTTGACTCGGTGGTGAGCGAGGAAATTAACTATGATCTCATGGTGGCTGTGGACGAAATGTACGTACCGGCTGTTCTTTCCTAGAGGCCGGCAGCTGACCGGATTCGGTATCTCAGAGAGAGGGGTCTGCGCAAGGTGCCCGACTTCCTGCCCGCCAATTGCTCCCCCAGACAGTGAACGCGGAAGCACGGGTGTATAGGGATCCATGGACAGTAAGCAGTCAATCGAAGCAATGTATCTTATCGCATAACTGTTGTTTTACTCGCTGTGAATCTGAACGCAATTGTCAAACGGTCGTGATCGGTATGCTTCTTACTCTCCTGATACTCGTTGAGTTATAAATTGGATGGGCTGCTCACCTGCATGTGCTACACAGTACCTTCCCCGCATCTTCGGAAGATCTGCCACCTAAAATCAAGTTGTCGCAATGTTTTCTCGCCAGACCGCAGCGCCAGATGTGCGCCAGGAACTGTGTTCGCTCCGAAGTTCGACGGCGCAGCTTGAAGCCTCGATGTTACAGCTGTCATCTCTGCGGCTCGCCCACGGGAATAGATCGCGCGCCCACATAAGCATCCGGGGTCCTTCCTAACCTCGACGTCGTTTGAGTTATGTCTAGCGTGTGAGTGCAGTCCCACTCGAAATACTAAGAAGGCCAGTCATAGGATATAGCACAACGAGGAGCATCAGAGGTCGAAAATACCCAGCGAATCGTTCATCCATTTCCCGACTGGTCCAGCTCTTATGGAAGTTCTCCATGTCTCAGTTGCCGCCGGCTGGAATAGGCGCACCCGGCGGGAAATCATCATCGCATTCGCCAAAGGTGGCGGATCATGGGGTGCGCCTGTGCTAAAGCGCTACAATTACTAAATACGTTCCGTTGCTGTGCACGAATAATTGCCCGATTCACTGCGGGGAGTTGATACGGACGCCCATCAGCCTGATTCGCCGGCGGGCGCGCCACCACCTCGACGGCCATGTGCAGGCTCCTCAAGGTGAGCTGCGTTCCTCGGGGAGTACGGGTAACTAAGCGGTCCACCTCGCAGCCAGGAACTCAGGACACCAGGAACTTGGAAGCATGCGTCGCCGTGCCAGCTGTACACTTGTCACATTGCACCCCGAGCGCGATACGCTGAGCGCGTTCACGAACCTTGATCTTCAAGCACGGTCCCAGGAGTCTGGTGACTGATGGCTGGTCCGGAACTGTCAGGGGCAGCCATCAGTTCGGAGGAGCCGTCGAACCCAGCAGCCGCCGTCCGCGAAGGCGTGCACGGCCACGAGGAGCCCGACGCTCGCCAACGCCGCAGTCTCTCCCTCCGTCTCACGCCTGCTCTTTCCTCTTCCCCCCTCCTGGCTTGCCGTCATGCTGCCCCCGCCTTTCCCTTGGTTCGCTTTCTGGGTATCGTTCTTGGTGACCCTGGCTCGGTCGCAGTCTCCCGTTCAGACTTTCTTTCCTGGAAGCATCCCTTTGGCAAACCGGTCCCCCTACTTGAGTGCATGGCATCCCAGTAAGAATGGTTCTGGGGAGGTGTCCAGTTCGTGGCCAACATTCTGGGACCAGAAGGTACGTGTCTTGTGCATCTGTGGTATGTTCTGACCGATGCTTATAACTTGCAATGCGCACAGAATATTCTGGGTTGGTCAGGGAAAATCAGAGTGGACGGCTCGACGTACAATTGGATGGGGGGTGACGTCGGTCCCCCCAACAGCGGGAATGTCACGAACGTCCAAATCACCCCCACGCGCTCTATCTTCACGATGCAGGCGGGTCCTATGAACGTAACCGTCACTTACCTATCTCCGATCGAGGTGCGGACGCTCTTGCCTCCTGTGCGGGCACCCATAATTCATTCCTGAGTAGCCATCGGATTTGGTCCTGCAATCTCTGCCGTTCTCCTACGTATCTGTAGAAGCAACTTCTCTGGACGGTCAAAGCCATGATGTGCAGATATACTCTGACATTAGTGCGGGTAAGCACATCAAGAGGTGTCCGAACATGGCCGATAATGACCCCACGTACAGAATGGCTCTCGGGGAACCGAGCTGGTTCAACTGTCACTTGGAGCCAGAACACTGCGTCGGGCGGCAGTATATTTCTTGAGGTACAACTCCAATCTCCGCAGTCGTTCAACGAAGTGGGCGACCAGCAAGCACAAGATGGTACCGCTTACTATGCGATGGCGAACGTAGGTCATCCGGTTTCTACCGAGAGCACAACGCTGATCTATTGATCTACAGAGGCAAGGCCTTACCTGGCAGATAGACAAGGACACCGTTGTTCGAGGCCAGTTTGGCACGCAGGGAAGCCTAGCGAATACTGTCAGTACTGCGTTCGCCACCATATCACCGTGAGGATTTTTCAACTCCGTACTCTACGTGTTTGTTGAAGAAACCATTTTTAGAGTGTTCACCGTGTATGGCATCTCAGTGGACCTGGGTCAGATCCAGACAACGTCGGAGCCAGTGACTTGGGCTGTGGGATATGTGCGAAACCCCTCTATTGCGTACACCAAGCCCGACTCGACCGTGGAGCAGCTGATGCCCTACTTCACCACGAAGTACGGGAGCAACATTCCGGCTGCGGTACGCATCAGATATTCGGCTTTTCCTCGTTAGTGATACTGACGTGGTCATAGATCGACGACTTCACCGCCGGGTACGCCGACGCGCTCGCAAGAGCGACTGCATTCGACGCGGCGGTCATTGCAAACGCATCGGCGGTGTCCTCAGAATACGTTGATCTTGTTTCCCTCGCTGCCCGACAGAGCCTGAGCACCCTGGATATCACAGTCTCGAAAGACTCGAACGGGAACCCGAACGCCTCAGATGTGCGGATCTTCATGAAAGATATCGGATCCAGCGTAACAACAGCGTATGTGCGCGTCGTTCTTCCTCTGACGCTAACTACTCACCTCAGATATGCAGACGTATCAATCCTGTGGAGAGGATATTTGCTGCACTACCCACCCTGCTTTACGTCAATGCGTCATGGGTCGGACCGTTGCTAGCACCCATCCTGGACGCCCAGGATGCTATAACAAGTGCGATGCAGTATGCTGCGCAAGATATCGGTGAGCCCCATGGGACATTTTTCTCGTGACGATCGCTGACTGCGATCGTAGGCACTGCGTATCCCAACGCAACAGGCACGCATGGGCTCCACAACCAAGGAATCGAGCGTGGGTGGTTCCTGTTCGAAGTTAGAAGCTCGAGTAGCTGATGAAGATACAGAAACTGGCAACATGCTGATCATGTTATACGCGCATGCTAGGTTCTCCGGAGACGGTTCGTTGCTACAGAAACACGTGCGTAATCGTTATCCGTGCTCCTCGAAAGTTGCCTCTAACGTGCCGTAGTACAACCTGACGAAGATTTGGGCCGACTATCTGGTCGGCACCACGCTTACTCCATCCAGCCAGTACGTGAAGTGCATCGCAGTGTGGAGCATTCTCGTCTGACCCACCTTCGTAGATCGGATGCCGACGGCGAGGCCAGCGCAAATATGACCAACCTCGCGATCAAAGGGATTATCGGCGTGAAGGCGATGGCACAGATTAGTCATGCAGTGGGCAACGACGCTGATGGGCAGCAGTATGACGTGCGTCAGATATTGCCAAGTCTGCGCGCATTCATCTGACAGTATGATGCTTAGAGCCACGCCGCCGCTCTCGTTGGGCAATGGCAGTCGCTCGCGCTTTCATCCGACCAGAAGCACCTTCTCCGGGTCTACAACGACCAGACGTCGTGGGCGTTGATGTATAATCTATATGCCGACCGTCTGTTGGGTACCAACCTCGTCAGCGACACAGTACATTGCACTTCTTGCCTTCTTTGCTCGTGCACTAGCTCATGTTGTACCAGATTCTGCAGGGCCAAACCGCGTATTACGAGACTCAACTGAGTTCCGGTAAGCGCACTGCATGGCATAAATGTACATATCGCTAATGTCGGTTTAGTACCCGCATTCGGACTCGCGCTCGATAACTCGGCCTTGGGGACCAGCGCAGGTGCGTCATCGACCGCCCATGCCAATGCAGTCGAACACACAAAACTGAACGATTCTCCGCAGCATGGTTACTGTTTACCGCGGGGACTGTGACCGACAACAGTGTCAGGAACAGCCTTGTCCAGAATGCCTGGATCAGGGCTTCGTCGAACATCACCGCGAACGCGTTCGCCGACCAGTACAACGTCCAGACCGGCGCTGTTACGGAGGGTGCCGCTGGGTAAGTCTCACACCTGTTGTCCAACACGCATCGCGATGTCTAACGCTTTCCAGACCCGCCGTAGGAGGAGCATTCTCGCTCTTGGCGCTGAAGTGAGTCGCATATTCGTCCTGGAACGACGTACAAGCACGCTGAGCGCGCAACATAGCTTGACCCCCCAGAACATCTCCATCTCGGGAAGTTCATCGTCTGCAAACTCGAGCCCCAGCGCAAGCGACGCTGGCCACTCGAGCACTCCTGTGGGGGCCATCGCGGGCGGGGTTGTGGGCGGAATCGCCCTCATCGGACTCATCGCGGTCGGCCTGTTCTTCTGCCTGCGTCGGCGCCGCCGCGACCAGGCCTCAGCGTCTGAGAAGATCGACATCGCGAATGAGCCCCATCGGCCGGCACTGTCGCCATATACGTACTCGACGGAGGACGCACGCGCGGCGTCATACAACACCAGCAGGCTCGAGAGCGGGATGCTAGGCCCGGCGAACGCTTCGGGCCCGCTCGAGCTCATCGGCTCCAACACCTCGCTAGTCCCGCCGACCACCCCCGACAGCGGACCCTACTCATCGCAGTCCTCGAAGATGCGCGAATTGTCCCTGAACGCACGGCTAGCATACGCACAGTCGGAGTCCGGGTCGTCGAACGTGGGGTCGCAGGCAGGATCGCAGGCGGGGTCCGCATCAAGTCGAGAACCGCTGTCGCCCGGGGGGACGCGAAGTACACACTCGGCCTCGCGGAGCGGGGGCGGGTCGTCGCTTTCGCCGACGGACGTGCTCGGGCTGCGCGCGGAGGTGGAGAACCTGCGGCGGGTGATGCAGGAGATCCGGGAAGAGCGGCTCGCGCCGCCGCCAGAGTACACCGGGTAGCCTCGTCGCGCGCGCATGATATGTTGTTCTCGAGCTCCTCTCATCGTTGTTGTGGTCATCTTGGACGCTGCTTGTACCCCGCACATAGATGCTTTCCCCTAACGCCTTAATGCATCTGGGCTCGCCTCAGTCGAGTAAATACTACCGATACCATGCATATGTTGTACTAGTAGCCATCTCGGATTTCAATATTACTAACATCCTCTAGTTTTATGTAGGTGTTTGCGTTTCTACCTTTCCTTGCACGTAATACACACCGTAGCGCTTTGCTACTTGTTGGCACCACCTCTGTAGACGCGTACCATCGAACTCGTACCTCAGCATTGCCTCAGTCGATACCGTGGCTACATGCTGAATGAATCAAGTACCGAGCTCCCGCGACCGGGTACGATGCTGATTTGGCGCCCGTCAGATCAAATCGGTACGAGAGTGAGTGAGACGGCGGAAAGCGCCTTGACACCATCCCTCCCATACCTGTGTGGATCCTTGCAACATGTCTCTTTCAGGCGGATATCATCTCCACGCAGACGTTTCTCTAGCTCTACTCCATGTGGCATCTTGGCTGCCATGTACATGTAACCCGCGCCGATAAGATCGCGCTAACACGTCACCGACTCACCTCAACTCCTCCGGAGTCCTAGATACTCGTTGAACTTCTACCCTACCGCTGACTCCCTAGTGATGCCTTCTCAAAGTCAATGCAAGACACGTCTATGCTTGTTACCCTGGCATAAGGTGGTGGGTTGCGGCTTGGAAGCGCGCATCTGACTCTCATCAGTCAATAAGTGATAGGCCTATAATTGACTTCGCCTCTCCTGCGTTACGCTGCGTACAATTTCGACCTCTTCCAAACGATGACGCTTTCTGATCAGATGCTACGAGCTTCATGAATTGACGCGTTCAAAAGGGAAAGCGGACCGACCTATCGGTCTTCTCGCGACCGTCAGGTCCTCTGCGTACCAGAAGGGTGAGAGCCACGAAGGCCTTCTTGCATCAACCTGTCTTCTCTGCGGCCGCGTGGGAGCGCTTTGGAGGTAGGACCGCGCTATAGGCGGACGAAGGTGCATCGCCAGCGTTTGCGATGTCGCCGTTGGCGCCTTTACTCCCACCGAGCCCTTCTCGTTATCAAATGCCGGCCCTATCCATAAGAGCTGCAACCGTCATCATCCTACGCTCTGCCACGTCGCTGATGTTTCTCAGCCCAGAACCGCGTGTCGAAGGCATCGTGAACATCAACACGGCGTGCTGAGCATAGGATCCATCTCACCATTGTCATATGGAAGCATCGCATCTGCCTCACAACATATACGTCGGAGATGCCGCACTTCGCAAACTCCCAGTGCACGGTCCCGTGTTCGTTGCCTCATATAATGCTCGTCGCTGTCCTCGCCGTGCACCCTTTCCCCCCTCCGAAGCCTTCCCTTCTCGATGAGTTCATCCATGCTTTCGTTTCGTCTCGCCTGTCTTGTTTCCGCGTTCGTGACTGGCGTTTTGGCTCAACCTCCGCCACAGACATTCTTTCCACCAAGCGTCCCTCTGGCTATTCGCTCTCCCTATATGAGTATCTGGTACTCCAGCTCGAACGTTTCACAGCCGCCGTCGAACTCTTGGCCTTCTTTTTGGGGACGAGGAGACCAGGTACCGTGCTTTCCGGGATAAGGATATGACTCCTCTTACGAGCGGTTCACAGGCCGCAATGGATCTGCAGGGAAGCGTCAGGGTAGACGGCACGACGTACATCTGGACGGGGGAGGATAATCCTTCGCTGGGAGCCTCCGCTGCGAACCTTACCAGCATCCAAATCACGCCGACACGCACCATCTTCATCATGCAGGCCGGCCCTATGAATGTGACCATCACATACTTGTCGCCAATCGAGGTGCGAAGTTGTGCATTCCATAATTTATCCTCTATCCCTGAATTGTGTATATCAGCCGTCCGATTGGGTACTCCAGTCCTTTCCCTTCTCTTATGTGTCCTTCGAGGCAAGATCGCTTGACGGCCACTCTCACGCCGTTGAAGTGTATTCAGAGCTCACCGGAGGTACGGCGCTGTTGATTGTCAGTTTAACGGCTCATAACACTGCGCATAGAGTGGTTGTCGAACGACTGGGAGAACAGCGACATTCAATGGACCCAGAACAACACGAACAACGCAGTGTCCCACATTCAGCTCCAAAACCCGGAGAAGTATGCCGAGATCAGCGCGCAATCGCAAGACGGCGAAGCTTACTTCGCGATGGCGTCCGTAAGCCCAGTACTCGGTTTCACTGAGTGAACGTCCGTCTTATTAGACCATCAGCGGCCCGCTCTTACATGGCAAATCGACGGCAACAATAACCCTCGGAAACAATTCCATAATCAAGGAGTGTTGACAAACACCAGCAGTACGTCGTTCGGACCCATCGCACCGTACGTGAGTTATAATCCAACCAATATTATGCTAATATGGACTGTCCTCGCTCAGGAACATCGTCATGTTCGGCATCTCCGTCGACCTCGGCCAGATCCAGAGCACGCCGTCTCCGCTGACGTGGGCTTTTGGAGTCCCTCGCAACCCCTCAATAGGCTACACCTCAGCCGATAAAACGACACAAGACCTGAGCCCATACTATGTGACTCGTTACCCCGGGTCCAGCGGCATGGTACAAGCTGTGAGTGTCGTAGCCGTCTGTTGCAACGCTGGATCAGTTAATAGAAGGTGACGCAGATCGACGACTTCACGGCAGGGTTTTCAGAGGCCCAGACGAGAGCGATTGCGCTGGACAACGCTATCCTGGGGAATGCATCGAGCATCTCGACGCAGTACGCAGATCTAGTGTCGCTCGCCGTCCGTCAGACGCTGGGCTCTTTAGACTTCACGGTATCAACGGGGACTGACGGGAACCCAAATGCCTCCGACGTCCGTATCTTCATGAAGGACACGAGCAGCCCCACGCCGACAGGGTACGCACCTTCTGCCCGTGTCGGCTCTTTCGGCTGATATCTTTGGTCCAGACGCGTCAACCCTGTAGAGAAAATGTATGGCGCGCTTCCCCTGCTACTCTACCTCAACGCTTCTATCGTGGGGCCCCTCCTTGCACCTCTACTAGACGCACAGGACGGTACGATTGGGCAGCCGTCCGCGGCGCAAGATTTAGGTATATACTGCTGGTATGTTTTATGTGGCCGTTGCTGATTTGGATGGAAGGCCCCGCCTACCCCAATGCGACAGGTGCTACTTGGGGCTCTAACCTAGACGTTGAACGTGCGTTATATGTATCGGAAACTCGTTGCATATCGATGACCCTATTATAGAATCTGGCAACATGCTCGTCATGTTGTATGCGCATGCGCGGTTTTCCGGAGATGGATCATTGATACACAGACATGTAAGTGAACTTCATACCCGTCATCCCGGGCAGCGTCTCACGTAACGAAACCCATGCAGTACGACCTTGCGAAGCGTTGGACGGATTATCTCGTCAACAACACGTTGAGTCCGTCCAGCGAACAGTGAGTATCCTTGAAGCTACGATGGCTCGCTGACAGCTGACTTGTGCCGGCAGGGCGTCCCCAGATTCTGAAACAGGAAACATAGCCAACTCGACGAATCTCGCGCTCAAGGGTATCATCGGTGTCAAATCAATGGCTGAGATGAGTCGCGCACTGGGAGAGCAAGCGGACGCACAGTTATACGATGCAAGGTCATCAGCACCGTCGTACTGAACGCTCTACTCACACACTCGCTACCAGGGGCATGCAAATGCGATGGCCGCTTCTTGGCACTCACTCGCGCTATCTTCGGATGGGTCTCATTTCCTGGGGGCCTATGGCGACGAGCAATCGTCGGCGCTGATGTACAATATCTACGCGGATCGCCTTCTGGATACTGGTATTGTGAATCAAACTGTGAGTAGACTCGGAATATTTACACAGCTCTACGCACTGACAACCGCGCAGATACTGCAAAGTCAGACAGCGTTCTACAAGAATCTCCTTAGCTCTGAAGCATGTAAGTTGGTATCTGTGTAAGCATCATATGGCTTGTTAATGGCCCGCCGGCAGCACCCAACTTCGGTCTCCCTATCTATAGCACCTCTAGCGCAACCAAGGCTGGTACGTGTTCACCGGGCCCGTGGTGAGCAAGCCATGCGAACTGATAGCGTCTTATTCAGCCTGGATTCTTTTTACTGCTGCTATCGTGACGGACAACAGCGTGCGCGACGACCTCATCCGTGGCGTATGGAACAGAGCGTCCTTCAATCAAACACAAGGCCCATTCCCAGAGTGGTATGACACAAAGACGGGTGCCGCGCTTTCAAATACTGGATTCATAGATGCTTCGTAAGTCCGGTCAAGGTTTCATTCGGCGCAGGAGCGCTCTAATCTATGTCACATCAACTCAGACCCTCGTTCGGGGCGATGTTTTCCCTCTTGGCCCTTAGGTGAGGATGTCGCAGGGCCCGAATGAACGGCATGTACTGATAGTGCGCTGGCAGCGTGTCTAACACCACTATCATCGTCTCGCCATTACAACAAGGTGGGAATCAGTCAGGTGGGGGCCCGACGAGCTCCGGAGGTCAGGGGGCCTCGAACGATGGACATAAGGCTTCCCTCGGTGCAACCGTCGGTGGCGTCGTCGGCGGTGTCGCAGTCGTGGTGCTTTTCTGCGCAGTTGTGTACTTCATACGGCGCAGAACTCGCAACCGTGGCATGGAGGGCCGCCACAGGCCAAGCTTACCCAGCCTCTTCTCAGAGACTCAGCCAACCACTGACTATCTGGATATGTTGGATTCCTCGGTCTCTCCACCCACATTTTCACCCGGGAACGGGCCCGTGACACTCGCCGCGAAGTCGAGCGGACCGCCCTTTCCCGCGGAACCGTTCCTCTCCCCATCCTCCCCCGCTCGTATGCGCATACCTTCGACCACCTGGACGGCTCGAGATGCACCACCAAGCAGCGCCTGGTCGACTTCGCATGACGGCAGCGGGTATACACACGAGGTCGTCGGTTTGCGCGTGGAGATGGAGAACCTGCGGCGGGCGATGCAGGAGATACAGACTGCAACGGAACGAGGGGCCGACGCGCCGCCGCCCTCGTACGTCGGATGAGGGATCGCGGCGTGTGGCTCGAGGCGTCTCGTTACGGGTGGCCCCGATTTTGAAGACTCTGGCCGCGCTCGCCACGCACCGCAATCCCAACTCTTCTTGGACACGCACACATCCATACCTGTCGTACGCTGGTTATTCGAGTCGATATAAGTACGCTCGCTCATTCATCTTAACTCACTCACTTGATCTCCCCATGTATACCTCTCCTTCTTCTATTATTTCAACGATACCCTTCTGAGAACTGTACCACTATCTGGCAAGCCGCCGCACGGTCAAGAGATTTTATGTCCAAGATGTGAGACACATCAGGAAAAAGCGAATTACCTGTAGCTCCGCGGGAAAGTACGTAGGATCTGTACTCGGTGTAGCTGATGCAGTGCTCTCTGTAGGAGCATGTAGCAGATGTAGTTTGTAGAAATTCAAGATGAACATACGTGGCCTCATCCCCCTTCCTCTATCTGTCATGTGTTAGTGACCACAACTCCCGGCCTATATCACCGTGAATGGACGCCATGGGAGTCGGGGAGAGAGACGGTTCAAGCAAGCGCCTATTCACCGGCCAACGCCGGAAGGCGCCTAAAGCGACGATTTTCGACGCGCGGTCTTTATCGCCTCTTATCATTCCCCTTCACTTTCGTCTCTCGTCTCTCGTCTCTCGTCTCTCGTCTCTCGTCTCTCGTCTCTCGTCTCTCGTCTCTCGTCTCTCGTCTCTCGTCTCTCGTCTCTCGTCTCTCGTCTCTCGTCGCCCCTCTCTCGTCGTCCCTCTCTCGTCGCCCTTCTCTCTCTCTCTCCCTGGTCTTTGCCTCTGCCTATTCGCGCCATCACAGCCAACTTCTGTTTGCATCTATCGAGCTAGGCTGTCTCTTGGCAAGCACTTGCGGACCGTCTGCTCCATCGTCATCGCTACTGTCTCCGTCTGTGCACGTCTCGATGATTCCTGGGCTTCACCTCAGCGGTCATGTTCGGGTTCTTTAGGGCTGGCCTGATTGTCTCTCGAGTCTTCAAGCACGGCGTATGTGTCTCTCTGCTCTCAGCAAACAGTTCCATGCAGCCTGAGTACGTCTTGCTTGCGTCCTTCTCGTCATACACTCGCCTTCCCGCCGTTCAGCAAGACCCTCCCAAGTGTTCATTAGGCTAGGATACTCTGCTTCTGTACTCGTGCTCGTGCGTGTGCTCGCTGCTCTCGCATCAAAGTCTACCTCGGCTGGTCCTCGGCCCCTGTTCTCGCTCGTTCCGGAAGCTGCTTGTTGTTCCGCCTTGTATTCAGATGCTTGGTTCTTGTCTGAACTCGTCTTGAGCTGTGCTGCTGTCTATGCTAGTGTGCTTTGCCTGTGTACATCTCGTCTGTTTTGTCTGTGTCTCCAAGGTGTTCTGTACACATATTTTGTATGTAGATAGGACAATACACGTGTCTTTTCGCATTTATATCGCTCGACGGCGGTTATTGCGTCTGTGTGATATGTTCTATAGCTGGCTATGAGTGGCTATGGTAGCAATGTGTAGCTGCATGTGTTCGCTACCGGCGTCTACAGAGTAAGTGGGCGCAGCTACGTCAGCCTGATAAACGGGGGGATGTCTACGGCGCTACCACTTCTACATCGGTCACAGAGCTCTACGTAGACATCCCTTTTTTTCCTGATGCATTGTGAGCTCCATCTCTTGCTTCAAGTTCCATCAGTTCCGGACATCCCCGAACTCAAAGATACGCGTAAGACTAAGAATTTCTCTGTTGAGCTGATATAGTTCAAGGGCGGACGACTCAAGGACAACGTCTTTGGTCCCGAACGAGGCAGGCCTTTGCGCCGCTGGCCTAACGTCCACTGACGCCCATGAGATTGGATCGGGACGTTATACTGTAAAGATCAGTACATAGCGGCGGCGGTTTTGAGTGTGACCGGCCGGATACGATGCGGCGGAGCGGCGGGGGAGCCGGTGACCTGTGACAGCGCCGTACGGAGCGGCGGTTGTGACGCCATCCACCGCCGCCGCGCCAGCGGCGGCCGGCGCTACGGTGTTTGGTACCTCTGTCACCAGCGGCGGCGGCCTCGGTGACCAGTGACACACGGCCAAAATAGGGGCGGCGGCGGCGGCTGTGACCTGTGACCCGCCGCTATGTACTGATCTTTACAGTAACTCCTGGTGCTCACTCAGTACTCAGCGCTCAGGCTACAAGGTGACCACCATGATCTGACAAAACTCACGATGCAACGTAGCTGTACTGCATGTTTCCTCTCGTTTTCCGCTGAACTATACCTTTCTGGGGCTTATCCTATACGAATCATCTCGTCCTACGGGGTGGCTTGTTCTGCCGTTGACGGACGGCGAGACGGATGCGGTGAGTACTGTGATCTATGAAATAGTACCATTGCGGTCGCAGCTCATGTATGAGATCTTGGGAAAATTTCAGGGAAACCCCTACCAGTAGCGGTTATGTTCGGGCGTCGCTTGTCTCAAGATCCGGAACCTACGGGAAACTGTCAAGCTCGTACTTGCCCACTTGTACCAGTTTCACAGCCTTGCTGGCAGCGCCAAAGTCAGTAATGAATCATCGTGCCTCAGCGACCGTAGCTTACGTCGGAAGCCTGCGCCAACAATCTGCGAAGTAGCACAGCTATTGTGCGGGAAGTCCCAAGGCAACTCTGTACTACTGTCGATCTCATACATTACGCAGCGGTCTGGACATATGCCTTGTCCGGCCTGAAGCTATCTTCTCGGGCTTACCGCCAGCTTACCAGGCAATACGCAACCGTCCACGAAAAATCATTGCGCTTATCCGTATGGTGGGGCGTTTTCGATAGGGCCATTACATCCGTGGGGTATGCACATTAACACTTCTGCTCCCATAGTTTCAATACATAATGACGTCTCACGCACTGCATTATGAAACTTCACTGCGAAGATCCAGATTCCATTACCAGTGGTATTCCCTGTCAACACTACACAGGTGTGCCTCGGCATCACCAGGTCCATCTGCGGCATGTACGTACGAGCTTCAAACTTCCGGCCTATGAAGTCCGGGAACGTCGCAAACGACAGGCGAGTCTTATGCTAATACATTGTCCCCATCATGAGCCTGGTGCTTTCCCCCTACTCACGCACACCCTCCTCGACGTTTTCATTATGTCGTTCTCTTGTCTGCGATTCATCAGCAAAACTCGCGACGCGCCTGTATACCCATGTCGCGGGATGCAGACCTTGCCACCGCATGCATACCTTGCACACGGTGGCGGGGTCTGCATTGGGCGAGCAATGGAGCACCTGAAGCTTGCATACCTCACATCCCCATGCAGACTCCACCGCCGGTTCCGAAGACAGCCGTCGCCGGCGTAGTATGCATGTGCCGGTAGGGTGTGCATGCCATTGTAGAGACCTGCAGATGCACCGAGTATATAGGGCTTTTTAATGTTATATATCACTCAATTTAATAGCTACTGCACGCCAGATGCAGCTTGTGATCACGTCGATCTGATTATTGCAGCTATACGAAGCCATACATGACACTAAACGAACCATTCCAAAGCGATCTATGAGTCGTTGCTAGAACCCGGAGAGAGCGAAGATGTCGACAGAAGGAAGGCCAGAGCGGCGAGCGAGGCCGGGAGACATACGGTGACAAGAGGCAAACGGCAGCCAGTTTCGAGCGAGAGCGATGCGGCCGGGAGAGCATGCAGACGAGACTAGCGAGAGCAGATGATGGTCGCGCCGTGGCGAGCGTGGAAGCAGAGGCGCGGGCGCGGATGTAAGACCATTAGCCGGAGGAGGGACCGGGGCTCGACGAGCCTCGCGGGTGCGAAGAGCCTCTATCAAGCATCGCGCATCAGTATTGCGCGACACCAATAGATCGATCACGTACTGTGTGTGCACGCGCGACGTCGCCTGCCGACGAGCCTTTCTCTCGGCTTTCTGACGGCGCTCGAGTCGGTCCGCTGCAGTCTCTTCCTCAGGCTCCTCGCCGCGGATAGGCACAGCCGGCGCGACACCGTAAACCTGCCTAAAAGAAAGGTCAGCCAGAATGTTCGACGATCTATGGTGTACATACATGTCCCACCACGCTAGCGTCTCCTTGCACCATGGGGACTCCGCGTCGCGGAAGAGGCTGAGGATTCGCGTGTACAGCTCCAGATAGCTGAACTTTCCGACATTGTCGAGCACACCAAACGACGTTTGACTAGTCAGGCTGAAACGGGCCTGCATGAAACGATATCAGTATGCTGCATAGACAACAAACATGCAACTCACCAGGATAATGACATAGGCGATGCTGCGCGGGTTCACGCGGCCAACATTGTACACGCGCGAGATCGGCTGTTTGCCAGCGCAGGGCCCAGCTGCAACTCCGGGTAGGAACGTGTTCGCACGGCCGGTCCACACACACTTGTAACACTGCGCGCTGACATTAGTATGATCCACATCACGATTGCTCCGCGCGCGGCTTACCGCAACGAGCAGCAGGCTCCTCAGAAGGCCGATGTGCTCGTCGCCTTCGCTGGATGATGTTGCTGCGAGCTTCTGGTCGTACAGGAGAGCACAGTATGCTCCCGGCGTGATCTTGATTGTGCCAGCTTTGACGCGCTTGCGGAACCTAGGTGGTCGTTAATAAAGTGCACGCATTTTTCCACATGTACGTACACTTCCGGATCGCCATTGTACGTGTCGAGGAGCTCTTGGGGGCACAACAGACGCACGGTGTAGTTGTTTTCCCACCCGCGCCTGTGCTTCACGAGGTTAGAAGGTGCTTCAGAATACGAAGGATCGAGGTGCAATCCTTCCTCGCGGTAGAGGAGGAGGATGTCCTTGCGGAGCGAGTTCGTGTCGTCCCCTCGGGACGCCCGCGCGAAATGATTAACCTGTAACACATGTCAGCGTGGTCCTTAAGTACCAAATAATACTCACAAAGTTTGTATATGTCACGAGCTGGTCTGCATCGAGCAGGGGTAAGTCTGTCTTGAGGTTCGGCATGACATCGAGAATGGCATGGTATTGAAAGATGTATTCGCGCCTTTCCTGCCGCTCTGTCTCCCTGGGATGACGGACATCAGGTGTAATCTAGTACAGATAACCCCGACACTTACCTAGCCTTCCGCTTGTCTGCCGTGCCCTCAGAGTCGGATCCTAAGTCGGAGTCGGAGTCGTCGTCCGAGTCCAAGAGTTCAGCGCTGGTGTCGGCGTAGTGCTGGCCAAAGACGAGTGCATCGTGCGCATTGACGAATGGATGCACCACGCGGGAGGCCAGACGGGCTCCAAAACGGTAGCTCTTGATCTCGTCGCTGACGCTGCAGGACCAAACAAAGTTAGTAATGTGACTATATGCGTGCATATACTCACGTATCAGAATGGGTGTCGTGGTACATGTAAGTGAGGATCTTGTTGAGCTTCTTCTCGCGCTTGCGAGTGTGTGCGTCGGCTTCCGGGTCCGGGCTTCTGGCACGCTTCCCCGTCAAGACAGTAGCATTAGGCTCCTGTCCGGATGTATGCGGTGGTGCTTCGGGGCGTTCTTCAGATACCTGTACCTGGTCGTTGGCAAGCAGGTTGACCGATGGTGGTGGCGGGATGTTGGCAGCCACAACAGGGACTGGTGGCAGCGATGCGGACAGGGCGGATGGCGTAGGAATTGTACGCGGAGGTGCCTGGGGCTGGAGAGCTTCTTTCTGCTTGCTCTTTTCCTTACGCTTGTCCTTCTTGCTGGCTTTGTCCTTCTCTGACGATCTACCCATAGCGAGTGCGAGGAAGAGTGAGTGCGAGGGAGAGCAAGAGCAGAGGTGGGAGGAGGTCAAGACGTGTCGCGTCGCGTCGGACCCTGACTCGGAGAAGGAAAACTCGTGCACCAGCCACCCATCACGTGAGCGCGCCGATCCCAGCCCCCAACTGTACAGTAGCACCTTGACACTTCGGACAGCTCCAGATCCATTGTCTGGCAGCTTCCACCCGACCGCCATGAAGCTCGTCTGCTTGGCCTGCACGGAAGAGTTCGACGGGAGCCGTGCACTTGCCACTCACAAAGCTCAACACTGCAAAGTCCTCAAGACCGATCTTGGCGCTGTCCTTGCAAAACGGAAGGCGGAAGAGGACATTGCCCGGGAGGCAAAACCTGCGCACAAGCGTGAAAGGCAGGAGGCAGAGCAAAATGCTCTCGCGCTCGCCGATGATATGGCAAGTATTTATAATGTACTGCGCTCACGGTTATACTGACACCTTTGTTCCCAGTTTGTCGAACCGGAGGCAGTAGAGCCTGCGGTTCCTGTGGCGCCTGACCCGGCGACAGTCAGCCGTGCAGGAAGACCTCGCAAGGTCCCCGCAAAGTTCCGGGACCTGCTTCCCACCAGTTACACCGGTCTGCCAGCACACGTCCTCGCTCATCACCCTCCCCCTGCTACTCGCCTCCCCACGCCAGCTCCTGCAGCTCCTGCCTCCCCGCCACCTGCCGCAGAACCTCTGCCCTTGCCCCACGAACACTCTGCCAGCTCACGCGCGCACTCACCCGACGAGCCGGCTGTTTACCGAACAAAGCCAAATGCCTTCAGTCTGTACCGTGTATACACCTACAAGCCTCAACGCACACCGCACAACACAACCTGGGAGGCTGTTTGTGATGAGAGTATACCTGACACGACTCCTTCGTCCTCTGCCACCCGTGCTGCTCCCTCATCCATCAGAATGACCGCAGGCGAGGCTCCTGCCACTCCCTACGCGCCCTTCCCGAACATAACGACTTTCGACATAGTACACTGGCAATCCGACGGGTCAAACGTGAAGTCTAACGAAGAGATCAACGGCTTTGCACAGGCAATGCAGGAGCCCGGCTTCAATCCGACGGACCTTGCAAACTTCGACGCTGCGCGTGAGTCTAAACGCCTGGACACGTATGTCGAGACGACCAAGGGCTCCGCTCTGTCCGCACTCGACGGCTGGATCAAAGGTGCGGTTAGCGTCCAACTCCCAAAGGAAGGCAAGAAGTACGCGTCGGAATCGGCCGCGCCGAGCTTCAAGGTCGAAGGCGTGTACTACCGCTCGCTCACCGCGGTCCTGCAGAGCGCGTATCAACAGCCGTGTGTGCGCGACTGGGACTTCGTCCCCTTCAAGCTCTATTGGATCCCACCTGGCAACACTTCCGGCTCTGACTCTGACACTGCTAGTTCCCTGTAAGTGTACGCGAGTCCCACGACTCCCCGAATCCCGCAAGTACTCTGGACCGGGCTTGTTTGCTCGGCGTACTCGCTGGATGGTGGGGGGTGGTAGAACTCTGCCCCCACCAGGCGCCCGAGGCCCGAACCTTCGGGCGCCGTACGCTTACGTACGATACATGAATGGCGGTATCTAATCTACGGGCGCCTAGATGCGCTAGTTCTCCGCGATTCCCGGAGAACACCTTCTCCTACTGAAGTGGACGTTCCCGTCCAGGCACTAGGGAGTGCCGGTAGTAAGTAAGAACCGTCGGGTTCTTACACTCTCCCTCCCTAGACCCGTGCCGGGTCTCCAAATAATAATACAATGGAGTAAGGGTCACAACTTGGAGTGACGGTGGCACAGTATTTACATGGGTTCCATGTGCTGCACACACATGGGCCCTATAGTACAAGGGTGCGGCGTTGAAGCCGCTATGATACATCATAGCCCCGTTGGTTTCGACGCGCT
>NW_007360322.1:1531823-1533429 GCF_000271585.1 Trametes versicolor FP-101664 SS1 | reverse complement strand
TCCCGCAAGTACTCTGGACCGGGCTTGATTGCTCGGCGTACTCGCTGGATGGTGGGGGGTGGTAGAACTCTGCCCCCACCAGGCGCCCGAGGCCCGAACCTTCGGGCGCCGTACGCTTACGTACGATACATGAATGGCGGTATCTAATCTACGGGCGCCTAGATGCGCTAGTTCTCCGCGATTCCCGGAGAACACCTTCTCCTACTGAAGTGGACGTTCCCGTCCAGGCACTAGGGAGTGCCGGTAGTAAGTAAGAACCGTCGGGTTCTTACACTCTCCCTCCCTAGACCCGTGCCGGGTCTCCAAATAATAATACAATGGAGTAAGGGTCACAACTTGGAGTGACGGTGGCACAGTATTTACATGGGTTCCATGTGCTGCACACACATGGGCCCTATAGTACAAGGGTGCGGCGTTGAAGCCGCTATGATACATCATAGCCCCGTTGGTTTCGACGCGCTACGAGGACGCGTCTGCGTCCATTCACCCAGAATGCTCGTTCACGACGGGGGTGATCCGTCCGAATGGTGACGTGCTCGTATTTCTGCGGCGGGTAGGGGGACGTGGTAGCGTCCAGCACCAGTATATACACCATGACGGTGGTGCGACGTCTGGGTGGGTTTAAGTACCTAGAGGTACGGAGAGGGGACCACGAGGGTCCGTTCACTGCTCCTCCTCGGTCGACTTCTCCGCCTCCTCCGCGTTCGGAGTCCCCCGCGCTTCACCTCCCTCTTGTCGCGCCTCCGTGCCGTCGACGTTGTCGGCGGAGGCGGGAGGCGGCGAGGCCTGATCCGGCGGTGGTAGGGTGTCCACGTCCATCTGGACGTGTGGGGTAGTAGGCGCGACGGCGGGGACGGGCGCGGGGTGTTGCGGAGTGGTGGGGTTTGCAGGCGCGAACGCTAGCGTCGGGTTGGCAGCGAGGCCCCGCAGCGTTAGAGCCGCGACTGGGGGCACGGGCCCTGCTCCCGCAATGGAGACAATGCCCGCGAACGGCAGGACGGCGGAGTTATGGTCCATGCCCTCCAGCTGCGCCCTGGCACGATGCGCGGATCGCTGCATCCGATCGGCGAGGGCGAGGGTGATGCCTTGCACTGCGTACCAGTGCGCGACGTGGAAGACCGTGAGGTCGTCGACGCCCAACGAGCCGGGATAGTACGCGTGGGCGTACGGACCAGTGGGGTCCAGTTGCCACTGGGCCAGGATGTGCCGGTATAGGCCGGGCACCGAAAAGAGGGTGAGGGTCAGAGCGACCCACCGCGCGCGCTCTTGGTTCGTGCGGTCTCGCGCGATCGGGTGCCGCGAGTATACAAACAGCTGGGCGGCTTCCAGCGTTGGACCTCCATCCTGGTCCCGTTCCATCCACGGCGGGATGCGGTCTTGGTACGACCTCCACCAATCACGGTGACGCTCGGGCGGGTCACACGTTCTCGGCTGAGCACGGCGTGGACCATTAAGGTCCTGGAGCGGGCGCGTGGCCTTGTGGAGCGGCTGCGAGGGCAACATGCCCGGGCGTCGCCCCAGAGGTGGCGGCAGGTGCGAGGTGTCCGCGAACTCCATGCCCGGCGGCGTATAGGCCGCGGGGTGCATGATGGTGGGGAGATACGGC
>NW_007360322.1:1523054-1524849 GCF_000271585.1 Trametes versicolor FP-101664 SS1 | reverse complement strand
CGAACCGGAATTTCCTACGGCTACATTGCCGTCCCCTCCCCCTTCCGATGACCCCTGTGGTCTTGCATAGCGTGACTGGGGAGGTTCCACTTTCGTGGAGGCCGCCATGCTCCCCTAATGGACAGTTTGTCCGTTCTCGAGGACCCATTTAATGGGTTCCTTCATGGATCGCTTCACGATCTTGGCCGGGGAGGCTTCCTCCCTGAAGAGCGGAATGCTCTGTTTCCCGATCAGAACGCGGTCGTTCGCAAAGTCTAGTACGATACCGTACGTACGACAAAATACTGTGCCCAGTATTGCATCGTACTTGTCGATGTCGACAACGTCGAAGTAGTGGACGTTGCGCACTGCGCCCAAGGCGATTTCCGCCTGCGCACCAAAATTGATTTTGGTGCGGCTCCCTTTAGTTCCCAGCTGGAGTCCTACGGGCTCATGCAGATCGATTCTGCTTGCTTGGCACAAGTACGCGAATTCTGGGGTAATCGAATCGGTGGTGCACCCCGAATCGAATAATACCAGAGCTTTGATACCGTTGATAGGTATCTCAGCACATAATGTGCGTTGGGCTTCATGTGCCCGTCGTGGCTGCGCTGCCGGGTCCTCTATCTTACGAACCTTCGCGTCGTATAGCCATGCATGACGCATGCCTCGCTCATTGGCCACAGCCATGCTGTGAATTCGCGGTCCCATTACCGCTCCTCCGGAGTCCATAGGCTCCACGCGCATGCTCGCCATGTATGCGACAGGATCGTACTCGTACTCGAAGTCCTCCCACTCGGTCTGGACTACTTCGTCCTCGGACTCATACTGCGAGCCCACAAACTCATAGTCGGACTGTGGCAGGTCCTGGACTACTTCTGTCCCTTCTTGGACCTCTTGGTCCGGTCCGGGTACCTCTCCCAACGCTTCGTGGTCACTATTGACCTGAGTATTGTCGTTGGGCGTAGTTGCGTGCTCGCCATCCGACGTATCGTCCAAGACGCGTTGCGCGAACATGCGCTGGCCCTGTCCCTGCTTCTTGCCGTGATTTGGGCAGGTGGGATCCGAGGCAAAGTGGCCTACTTGGCCGCAGGAGAAACATTGAGAGGCCGCTTTATTGGCGGCCGGCTTCACGGCGGGCCTAAGCGGCTGGCCAGCGGTGGGACGCGGTCGATCCGGCCGAGGAGCACCTGTACGAACAGGGGCGGCTTGTCGAATGTTGGACGATGTTGTCCGAGGCGCGGGGTCCGTGTGGACGGACTTCCTCTGTCCGCTGGGGGCCGCTTTTGCGACACGGTGATCGGTAGGGGCCACGACAGGGTTAACGCTAGTTGCGTTGTCGCGTGGGCGACGGCGTTGATGAAGTTCACGCGAACTTTGCTCGAGCTCGAGCGCCGCCTGGTATAGCGCGGCCAAACTATTATATTTAACGGAGAGGCCGTTAACTACAGTGAGCGTATGAACATAACTCATCGGCAGCACGTCGAGGAACTTGTTCCGTAATTGGAACTGAGTGGGTTTCTCCCACATTTTCTCCGTTATGGAGAGCAGTCGTTCATACAGAGCTGCAACGCCGCCCTTATTCGCTTCGAAGCGAAGGTTGTCGTAATTGTACGCAGCTTGCAGGTGCGTGTCCCGGTGTATGAATCGCCGGAAGAGGCCAATTACAGCCTCTTCGAACAGCCAGTCTCGCCGTTCCCGGGAGGGGGATTGTACTGTGTTGTACATCCATACCGCGGCCTCATCGGACAAACAGTCCCCTAGTATCCGCAGTCGGTCTGGGTCCATGGATGGACCGGTTATCCGTAGGGTACGG